>NC_064641.1:243312020-243612710 GCF_023864345.2 Schistocerca serialis cubense | reverse complement strand
ACTGCCCAACTCGTTTCAATAATTATGAAACTGAATCTGAATTACTTCTTAAAAATATTTGTACCCTTCATGATTATGTTATTGACTACATACGGAAGGTTTGGAAAATGGCATAAATAGATGCCATAAAAACATACCTAGAAGATACAGTAATATCTAAGATCTGCTATGGATGCTCATTAATTGCCAGAAAAAGCAGGAGTATATAGACTAAAGTGTACCTGTTGACATATATGGGTGGTTATCATGAATTCGGGAACGTAAAGGCAACTGTGGAAGGAAGAAACGCTTACATCAACTGTAACATAGCAGACTTTACAGTAATGAAAACGGGGATTGAACCATAGTGCTGGCAGCCAGAAGAAAGTGTCGGGTGGGTATAAGTAAAGTGCAGCTACTCACAGGGGTTCAGTGTGGGCTTTAATTATCGTATAGCAGTGAAACTTGGTAGATATACTAATGCGTTAATGCGGAATTGATTTGCGATGAAAAAAAAAAAGGTCCCAATTTTGGCTACAAGGTGCACATGTGGCGCTATGAATGCAAGAAAGACATATAAAAATGTTTCCATATCTAATGCCTTAGGAACAGAATGTGGGCAGGAAAGATTAAACAAGTGGCAAAACCATAACGTTGATTTTATTATTAACTTTTATGCTTTTACATTTTGTTCAATGTGAACACAAGAGAAGTCGATGAGATGCTGCAACTGTAAACAGCAGTTACTGGCCAGCAGTTCCTGTAGGAGCTGAGCGATGTTTTCTTGTATATTGACCTCCAAATCATGTACAACCCGAACGTGTCCCTGGTAAATGCGTTCATTTAGACAGCTCCACAACCAAAGGTCCTTGGCTTCAGATCAATTGATCTTGCACACCATGCATCTGGAAAACCGCTGGAGATAACACGGCCGTGGAACGTTGCATTAAGATCTTTCACTGGGCGAGCGACTTGAGATATTGATTGCTTCATTTTCCATGAAAGCTGGTTTCCACACAGTTGCGCTCTTCCAGAGCAAGAATCACATCCTGTGCCAGGGGGACTCGATAGTGTGAAGACGTCATGGTACACAACAGCCCCTGGGTTCATTCTCTTCAAAGAAAAACGGACCAAGAATAAAGATGCTTGTGAATCCACACCACACAGTCACATGCTGTTTAACTGTACTCCAAATTCGGCAGATATATGTCTTCACCCTGAGCTGTAAAATGTGCTTCGTCGCTTTGTCACATACTAATCAACTTCAATCCGTGCCAGAAGCCGAAAAACAAATTCAGAACATTGTTGCGGATCGTAAGGTTTCGGTAGTAGGAGGACAACACCGGCGTCACTACACGGTGCTGGTTGCCTACATGAGGGCAAGTATACATTCAGGGGCAAATCTACATTCCGATCATGAAAGGAAAGACGTAGTTACACTGTCACAGATCGTTTAAACATAACTAAAAATTTTCTGACGTCTCGCCACAAGCGAATTCTGTCCGGAGTCGGCGCGCGCCGGAGCGGCTTGTAAACGCCATCCGTCCCGCCACACCGCTGTCGACCATCTGCTTGTCTACAGCCACGAGAAGTACCACGCTAATCCCCGGACAAAAGCGTCAAGTGGTGGCAAACTTTTGATACTGATACCTCAGAAATTCCTGTCGAATCATACGCTCTCTACTCTCTCAAGGGGCCACATCATTTCGTGTGAAACTGCTGGGCCAGCACACGCCGTCGGTCGAAGTCGTACTGAACTATACACAAAGCAGCGATCCAATCCATACTAATAAGTTGTTGTGGCTAGAAGTCAGAGATAGCTATCAATCAATTTGACATCGCGAATGGGTTTCTGAAGTACTACAGAATTCCTAAATTGTTTCTCTCCACTATATTTGGAAGGAGGAAGGACGTTCTGTGTGATAGGATAGAGACAACAGCAAATACCACTGCAAGACCGACTCACTGCGATGCATTGAGAAGCACTCAACAAGACAGACTTAAACCACTATTCAGCCCACAGCAACAGTTGCCATGACTACATGTCAGAGACAGCTGAAACACACATACATCCAACGCACCTATGACCTGAGGTCCATACGCAGCGTGCCCATCCCCTCATAGACCACGTTTGGAGGTCAGTGAGAAGTACAGCTGCAGCATCAGCCACAGTCGTGGACGCACGTGTGTGCCAGAGTCCACCACCTTCAACCATGGAGGGCATCTGGGGAAGACTGGAGTGGTACAGGTCATCAATATGTCCAGTGCAAACATCCGTCAGTTTGAATCTTCTTTCACGCAACACACACATCCGCTTCTATCCCCACTCACACACTACACTGGTCACATCTCTAGCCCCTACTGCCGTAGGCAAGAGCAGACAGGTTCACGCATTCTTTGTATCTAACTGCCTGCCAGAAGCTGAGCTAACCCACAACTTCCAGTCGCTAAAGCCTCGAGAACATTTCTGTCGATAGCTGCTGCGCACAGCAAAACAAATGCCGCCAGCCACGGTGCACTGCAAAACAAACAGTTGTTGCTCGGATGTATGCAGTAGTTATAAGCAATTATATCTACCCACAGACTGCCCAGTTTAAAAAGAATCCACTTTACCCAATCAAAGACGACAATCTTGGCCAAACACCTCTAATTTCTCACACGAAATGCCTTTTATGCAAGTTACTTTCGAAGACAGAAGAGAAGGTGCATACACGTGTTTTCACATCCCTAACGTATCGTTACCTGTTCTGAAAACCCTGTTACTGTATGGGATAGCCTACATTTCCTCTAAATATTCTCTCATCAGGTAGGAAAAAATCTGTTCTAATCACCTTAATGTGTGTTAAGTCCTGCATCACAGGACTAGAATATTAAACTCATTTTTGGCTCATGACAATGTGCTATGATCTGCCTCTGTCACAGGATGCCTCCTCACTTTTGAATTCTCTTAAAGTAACCAAACGATGTGACCGAGCGGTTCAAGGCGCTTCAGTCCGGTACCACGCGCCTGCTACGGTCGCAGGTTCGAATCCTGCCTCGGGCATGGATGTGTGTGATGTCCTTAGCTTAGTTAGGTTTAAGTAGTCCTAGGTCTGGGGGTCTGATGACCTCAGAAGTTAAGTCCCATAGTGCTTAGAGCCATTTGAACCATTTTTGAAAGTAACCAAACGCTTTGCCACATGTGAAGTACCTTAAAGTAATAGCAAAGAGAAGTTGTAAACATCTGGTTCATATTACATATCACTTTATATGTACAGTAATATAACTGATTTTATTACGATGACTGTCTCTCCCTGCGTAGGTGGAAGATTGATATTTCGTTAGCCCTTCGCCTCTTCGCCTGCTGGGGACGTGTTAACTCGTCATGCCTCTCCGTTCCCCTGGGGCACCTGACGCTAAGGACGTATTGACGCGTACCGCGCCACCGGCCTTTTCACCACTAGTGACGAGTTTAGGCGCGCTGAGTCACAGCTACAGGATGTTTGAAAATGACCGGTATATTTGAAACGGTAATAAAAACTAAACGAGCAGCGATAGAAATACACCGTTTGTTCCAATATGCTTGGGACAACAGTACATTTTCAGGCAGACAAACTTTCGAAATTACAGTAGTTACAATTGTCAACAACAGATGGCGCTGCGGTCTGGGAAACTCTATAGTACGATATTTTCCGCACATCCACCATGCGTAGCAATAATATGGCGTAGTCTCTGAATGAAATTACCCGAAACCTTTGACAACGTGTCTGGCCGAATGGCTTCAGATGAGATGTACTGCTTCAGCTGTTCAATTGTTTCTGGATCCTGGCGGTACACCTGGTCTTTCAAGTGTCCCCACAGAAAGAAGTCACAGGGGTTCATGTCTGGCGAATAGGGAGGCCAATCCTCGCCGCCTCCTGCATGTTTCGGATAGCCTAAAGAAATCACACGATCATCGAAATATTCATTCAGGAAATTAAAGACGTCGGCCGTGCGATGTGGCCGGGCACCATCTTGCATAAACCACGAGGTGTTCGCAGTGTCGTCTAAGGCAGTTTGTACCGCCACAAATTCACGAAGAATGTCCAGATAGCGTGATGCAGTAATCGTTTCGGATCTGAAAAATGGGCCAATGATTCCTTTGGAAGAAATGGCGGCCCAGACCAGTACTTTTTGAGGATGCAGGGACGATGGGACTGTAACATGGGGCTTTTCGGTTCCCCATATGCGCCAGTTCTGTTTATTGACGAAGCCATCCAGGTAAAAATAAGCTTCGTCAGTAAACCAAATGCTGCCCACATGCATATCGCCGTCATCAATCCTGTGCACTATATCGTTAGCGAATGTCTCTCATGCAGCAATGGTAGTGGCGCTGAGGGGTTGCCGCGTTTGAATTTTGTATGGATAGAGGTGTAACCTCGGGCGCATGAGACGATACGTGGACGTTGGCGTCATTTGGACCGCAGCTGCAACACGGCGAACGGAAACCCGAGGCCGCTGTTGGATCACCTGCTGCACTAGTTGCGCGTTGCCCTCTGTGGTTGCCGTACGCGGTCGCCCTACCTTTCCAGCACGTTCATCCGTCAAGTTCCAAGTCCGTTGAAATTTTTCAAACAGATCCTTTATTGTATCGCTTTTCGGTCCTTTGGTTACATTAAACCTCCGTTGAAAACTTCGTCTTGTTGCAACAACACTGTGTTCTAGGCGGTGGAATTCCAACACCAGAAAAATCCTCTGTTCTAAGGAATAAACCATGTTGTCCACAGCAAACTTGCACGTTGTGAACAGCACACGCTTACAGCAGAAAGACGACGTACAGAATGGCGCACCCACAGACTGCGTTGTCTTCTATATCTTTCACATCACTTGCAGCGCCATCTGTTGTTGAAAATTGTAACTACTGTAATTTCGAAAGTTTGTCCGCCTGAAAATGTACTGTTGTCCCAAGCATATTGCAACAAACGGTGTATTTCTATCGCTGCTCATTTAGTTTTTATTGCCGTTTCAAATATACCGGTCATTTTTGTAACACCCTGTACCTGAGTGCGACAGACGTGTAAACACACAGAGCTGTCTTTCCGCCCTGCTCTTCCAGCAGCTGTTCAGTGGTCTGACTGCATAGTTCGGGAGTGCGTATATGTTTGTTGCTGTGTTTCCTCTTTGCAGAATTTGACTTTGCTTCCCATGTTTTCGTCAGTTTTCTTGTTTTCTATAGGAGGAATTTCACGTCACCTTGGTTGCACAGATAAAAAGAGCCTGGATATGCTCACTAGGAGCGACAGTGAGTGTGAATTATCTGATGTTGCTAGCAGTGATGAGTCTTCAACAGAATCTTGAAGCTGTAGCCGTCAGTCCTTTACATCAGAGTGGAGAGCAAGAATTACAGCCAGCAGTTCCTCTGAATCCGAGGAATCAGAAAGGGACAGAGAAACGGTTCAGAAAAGAGCGCGTTTAAGTGACACTTGTGACTGGAAAGAAACTGACTTCCAGTCGTTGAACCATTAAAGTGACACTTGTGACTGGAAAGAAACTGACTTCCAGTCGTTGAACCATTACTTTGATGCGAGTTCAGGACACAAATGTCAACAAGTATTCTTTCATTTTTTTGTGATATTTATGTCTGAAGAGTTGTTGCATTTTACTGCAGACGAAACAAATCGTTTTTACGTTTACACCAGAAGAAATGTTGCAGAAACTGTGAATTCTCGACTGTCAAAGTGGGAAGACACAGGATTTGAGGAAATGTATTGGTTTTTTGCTATTTGACTTCTAATGGCGCTAGTTAAGATGGTAAAATTAAGTGATTCTTGGTCCAGAGATACACTTTTGAGCACACCAGGTTTCAGCAAAATTATGTTCCGAGACTGTTTTTGTCTACTTCTGAGAATACTACACTTCAGTGATAACTTTGCGAGTACTGGAGGCGAAAGTCTATTTAAGATTAGGACTATTATTGACAAAGTTCGTAAGACATTTCGTAATTCATTTCGTCCACATCACAAGCTTTGTATAGATGAAAGTCTCTTGCTGTTCAAAGGACGATTACCTTTTAAGCAATTTATTCCAACCAGGTGAAGTAGATTTCGAATAAAGACATTTGTACTGTGTGACTGTCAGAGTGACTATATTTTGGATTTTATAGTATATACGGGCGCGTAAACAGAAATTGGATTCCACAATTTAGGAAAACGTGGCGACGCAGTGACAACTCTTATGGGGCCCAATTTGGAACAGGCTCATATTTCATACTATTGGTACTCCAGCGCGGACCTGTTCCTCTGGCTTCACAAGCATGGAACAGGCGCATGTGGCACTGTTTGTAGGAACAGGTGCAACACGCCAAAACTGCAGAAGAAATTAAAACGAGGAGAAACTGAGTTTAAGTCCACTGACAGGATCCTTGCTACTAAATGGTGCGATAAGAGAGAGGTGTGCAGGTTGATCACAAGTCACACAACAGAAATGGTTGAAACAGGGAAGACTGACAGAAATACTGGCAAAAAATAAAAAAAAACCTCAGTGTATTGTAGATCACAATTCGAGTGTGGATGCAGTTGAGCGTTGTGCCATGTTACTGAGCTAAGACTGTGAAATGATACAAGAAATACTTATTTTTCTCACGTTGTGGATTTGTGCATTCTAAATGCTCATGCTCTCCACCGGTCGGTAACAGAGCGAAAAATGGCTCTCGCAGAGTTTCACCTTTCTCTTGATTGTAGAAAAATATGCTACAGAACGGATAAAAGCTGGTAGGGGAAGGTACTACGATGACGAGAAGCCTCTGCGATTCACAGGGAGACATTTTCCGGCTGTTATTGTGAGTGAACATTCGCAGAACAGCATGCTAATGAGCAGGTGCGTGGTTTTGACGAAACAGAAAGTGCGCTGGGAAGCTAGATATCAATGAAAAACTTCCATTGTGTGCAACAGGTGAAAAATTATTCAAACAATACCTGACTTCTTCAAATGTAGCAGTTTGCTGGCAAATGAACGGACTTGGTGATTGAGCTGGCGCAATATCTGTACTGTGGCAAATGTAATTACTCTGAGTACATTGCGCCAATATAACAAAACCCACGATAAAAGTACGATACATTTAGATTATTAAGACGTAACATAGACAGTTATATTCTTTTATTCTTAGTGGTACAAATATGGATCACATTTGGTCTACTTGTACAAAACCTATTTTCCATAACTGGTTTCAGACGCCTTTGATCAACGAGAAATAACATGCCACAGTTAAAACTCTGTCCTTAGTGTAATTTTTCATGCTATTTTGCCTCTGTTGTTAGCCAATATTGGAAATTAAACTCATGTTGTGGGGAGGGTGGGGGGCTTAAAATTGGTTATTCGAATGAGACTGGCTTTGAGGCGTTAATAGAAAACGGTATTCGTAAAATAAGTATCGAATATACTCTGCTTTCATCTTTTCATAAAAAAGAAAATCTTTTCGTGTAATCGTCTAATTTGTAGATTAGTGGAAAATAGTACTGGAATATGCTAGGCAGATGAAACGTTATATTTCAGTACCTTGTGTTGTTAGGTTACTGTATGGCAAGTTTCACGTTCGTCGTAGGACTAGCCCACGAGATGCAAGAAGCCAAATTTCCACATTTTTTCGAGTGCCTATTTTTCTGGCCGATATTACCTAGAATTTTCTGGCGAAATGTGGCTCGTAAAATTCTTTTCATTACTATTCTTAAGAGAACGCATGATATTGTACAAGACGGCCAAATTTGATTTCCTTGCAAAACGGCCAAAAATTCACACTGGCTCTACGCGAGTCGCAATCAGTCCAACGTTTTTCAAGGAGTTCCTTGCAGGATGGGGAGTAGCTATTTACGTAAAAAACAATATTCCCTTTGAGTCCATAGATGTATCATGACACTACACTGAACGAACATTTGAATATTGTGCAGGGGCAGTTGAATTTAGTGAAACTAAACTTCTAATTGTTGTTGTTTATAGGTCTCCTAACTCAGACTTCAGAGCATTTTTGCTCAAGCTGGAGGGGGTTCTTGATTCACTTTTTAGAAAGTACTAAAAATTAGTTATATGTGGCGCAAGAAAAAGGATGTTGGTAGAGCTCCTAAATTCATATGATCTGATGCAGAGGGTGCAGGGGAGCAGTAGCACAGTCATAGACAATATTTTTATTCATTCTTCATTAGTAGATGGGCATTCTATTAGTAAAAGGATGAATGGCCTTTCAGACCATGATGCACAAATTTTAACACTAAGAGACTTTTGTACTCAAGTGTCACATATAATTACAAACTATATAGGAAAGTTTATCCAACAGCAATAGAGAATTTTTTTAAACTTTGTCAAGGACCAAGAATGGCAGCCTGTTTATAGTGCTGATAACATAGATGATAAATATAATGCTTTCCTTAACACATTTCTCATGCTCTTTGAGAGTTGCTTTCCACTAGGCAGCCCAGGTGGCTGACTAGTGGGATAAGGAAATCATGCAGAACAAAGTTGGAATTATATCAAAATGTTAGAAGCAGTCACAATCAAGCTACAGTAGTCCATTACAAACAGTATCATAAGGTGCTTAAAAAGTTATTATGAAGGCAAAGAGTGTGTAGTATGCAAATCGAATAGCTAATTCACAGGATAAAATTAAAACCATATGGTCAGTCGTGCAGGAAGTGGCTGGTCAGCAGCACAAGGTTGACGATATAAAGTCATTTTGCAGTAATAATATTTCTGTTGCTGATAAATCAGATATATGTACAGTATTTAACAATCATTTTCTGAACATTGCTGGTGAATTAAATAAAAATTTAGTTTCTACGGGAAATCATATAACTCTCTTGGCAAATGCCTTTCCGAGCTTGATGTCTGAAATACTCTGCTGTGGCTGAGACAAGGGGGAGATTGAGTCAATAACTAAATCACTATAGACTAAGGACTCTTTTGGAAATGATGGAGTGCCTAGCAGAATATTAAAGTACTGTGCTGCACATGTTAGCCTTGTATTTAGTAATATTTGTAATTTTTCCTTTAGGAATGGTAAGTTAAAGTTTCCTGAACGGTTGAAGTACTCAGTAGTAAAGCCGCTTTATAAAACGGGAGGAAGGGATAAAGTAGAAAATTTTAGACCTATTTCTAGGCGATCAGTGTTTGTCAAAGTTATTTAAAAGACTGTGTATGTAAGGGCATCTGATCATTTTACTAACATATCACATGATTTGCTATCAAATGTACAGTTCTGCTTTAGAAGTCGTTTAACAACTAAAAATGCTATGTTATCTTTTCTCTGTGAGGTACCGGATGGGTTAAACAAAAGGTTTGGAACGCTAGGCATATTTTTTGATTTAACTAAGGCATTTGATTGTGTTGATCACAAAATTTTAGTCCAGAAGTTGGACCATTACGGAATATGGGGAGTAGCTCACAATTGGTTCACGTCTTACTTTAGCAATAGACAGCAAAAGGTCATTATTCACAATGTTGAAAATGGCTGTAATGTGGGGTATGAATGGGGTACAGTTAAGTGGGAGGTGCCCCAGGAATCAGTGTTAGGCCCTCTAATATTACGGATAACTCTAAAATACACTCCTGGAAATGGAAAAAAGAACACATTGACACCGGTGTGTCAGACCCACCATACTTGCTCCGGACACTGCGAGAGGGCTGTACAAGCAATGATCACACGCACGGCACAGCGGACACACCAGGAACCGCGGTGTTGGCCGTCGAATGGCGCTAGCTGCGCAGCATTTGTGCACCGCCGCCGTCAGTGTCAGCCAGTTTGCCGTGGCATACGGAGCTCCATCGCAGTCTTTAACACTGGTAGCATGCCACGACAGCGTGGACGTGAACCGTATGTGCAGTTGACGGACTTTGAGCGAGGGCGTATAGTGGGCATGCGGGAGGCCGGGTGGACGTGCCGCCGAATTGCTCAACACGTGGGGCGTGAGATCTCCACAGTACATCGATGTTGTCGCCAGTGGTCGGCGGAAGGTGCACGTGCCCGTCGACCTGGGACCGGACCGCAGCGACGCACGGATGCACGCCAAGACCGTAGGATCCTACGCAGTGCCGTAGGGGACCGCACCGCCACTTCCCAGCAAATTAGGGACACTGTTGCTCCTGGGGTATCGGCGAGGACCATTCGCAACCGTCTCCATGAAGCTGGGCTACGGTCCCGCACACCGTTAGGCCGTCTTCCGTTCACGCCCCAACATCGTGCAGCCCGCCTCCAGTGGTGTCGCGACAGGCGTGAATGGAGGGACGAATGGAGACGTGTCGTCTTCAGCGATGAGAGTCGCTTCTGCCTTGGTGCCAATGATGGTCGTATGCGTGTTTGGCGCCGTGCAGGTGAGCGCCACAATCAGGACTGCATACGACCGAGGCACACAGGGCCAACACCCGGCATCATGGTGTGGGGAGCGATCTCCTACACTGGCCGTACACCACTGGTGATCGTCGAGGGGGCACTGAATAGTGCACGGTACATCAAAACCGTCATCGAACCCATCGTTCTACCATTCCTAGACCGGCAAGGGAACTTGCTGTTCCAACAGGACAATGCACGTCCGCATGTATCCCGTGCCACCCAACGTGCTCTAGAAGGTGTAAATCAACTACCCTGGCCAGCAAGATCTCCGGATCTGTCCCCCATTGAGCATGTTTGGGACTGGATGAAGCGTCGTCTCACGCAGTCTGCACGTCCAGCACGAACGCTGGTCCAACTGAGGCGCCAGGTCGAAATGGCATGGCAAGCCGTTCCACAGGACTACATCCAGCATCTCTACGATCGTCTCCATGGGAGAATAGCAGCCTGCATTGCTGCGAAAGGTGGATACACACTGTACTAGTGCCGACATTGTGCATGCTCTGTTGCCTGTGTCTATGTGCCTGTGGTTCTGTCAGTGTGATCATGTGATGTATCTGACCCCAGGAATGTGTCAATAAAGTTTCCCCTTCCTGGGACAATGAATTCACGGTGTTCTTATTTCAATTTCCAGGAGTGTATTTCTGTTTGCTGATGACACTAGCTTGGTAGTAAGGGATGTTGTGTGCAACATTGGCTCGGTTTCAAATAGTGCAGTTCATGACATAAGTTCATGGCTTGTAGAAATTAAACTAACGCTAAATCACAGTAAGACTCAGTTTTTATAGTTTCTGACACACAATTCAACCAAACCTGACGTTTTAATTTCACAGAATGGACATATGATTAGTGAAACAGAACAGATAAAATTTCTAGGTGTTGAGATAGATAGTAAACTGTCGTGGAAAGCCCACGTTCAGGATCTTGTTCAAAGACTTAATGCTGCAATTTTTACTATTCGAACGGTATCTGAAGTAAGTGATCATTCGACAAAAAAAGTCAACTTTATTTTCATTCGCTTATGTCGTATGGTATTATATTTTGGGGTAACTCTTCCCATTCTAAGAGGTTTTTTTTGGCTCAGAATCTGGCAGTTCGCGCAATAACTGGTGTAAGTTCACGAACCTATTGTCGACGCCTATTCACTATTCTGGATATTTTGACATTGGCCTCTCATATTCCTTACTGTCATTTCTTGTTAACAATTTTAGCTTATTCCCAAGGATAAGAAGCTTTCACTCAGTTAATACTCGGCAGAAATCAAACCTGCATTTGGATCAGACTTCCTTAACTCTTGTGCAGAAAAGTGTGCAGTAATATAGTGCATCAGTTTTCAACAAGCTATCACTCGAATTCAAAAATCTTAGCAGTAACCCACGCATTTTCAAATAGAAACTGAAGAGTTTCTTCATGGGTCACTCCTTCTGTTCTGTCGAGGAGTTCCTTGAAAAATTAAGCTGATTCTTGTTGTATTGTTGATTGAGTTTACTCAAACTTATGGACTGACGTTTTTGGGTTCCTAAACACTTTATTTTTATCTCTTTACTTTTATGTTGTAATTTCATCTACTGACACGGTGCGTGGCCTTTGGGATTTGCTCCTCACCTTTGGTCCTATGGAACTTGACATGTAAATAAAAAATAAATAAAATAAATATTCAGCACAGCGCGGGTTGAACAGCGCGGGCTGCTCCGGTCCCGCCGGCAGTTCCAAGGGACGGGCACCTGCCGCAGGCAGCGGCGCCTCTGTGTGCCAGGCAGATGGAGCATCTCCGGCAGTCAAAGGGTTAAAAGATACTGCCGGAACGAAAATATGCCTGATTAACGCTCCCACTCCAGAATCGTGTCCACGGTAATTAAACTGATCATGAGAGTTACTTTGCATGGGGAGTAATTTTTATTTTCAGTAGTTGGAGTACACTCATCAGGTAGTCGAAATGGGAATCCCTGGAATGACGAGGACGTTCTCTTCGGGGAACACTACTGAGAACCTACATTTTAGCTGAGTGCAGAGGATTCAACCACCATAACATACATTTACGTAAGGACTGCGCTATTAAAAACACAATCACAATGACCAAGCTGCTGCCACTGTGCATAAAAAGCGGTCTTGATTCTACAGGCGCACACAAGACTCAATGTTAGAGTTAGGCTTTCCAGTAGAAATGCTGTCTGGAATTTGGAATCACGTCTATCCATTGAACCACATACTTGCCTTGGATCCTATGGAGACGTCTTTTAAGGGTGGTAGGACGTCAGATAGGCCGATTTGGAGCAGGAATGCCACCACAAGGCATTTAAATTTCCACTGTCTATACTTTTACAAATAAATTCATAAAACTTTGTTAGCATGACCAGGAAGGATTCAGAATTTAAATGTAGCAGTGGAAGTTCCAAAGCACAATCAAATAAAATTTTTTTACATGTAAAATTTTATCATTTTTATCACTTACTAATGATTGCATTTGTTGCCATAGGTACACTTTTGTTCATAAGTAAGAGAGATTCTTTGATGAATTTTGCACAGGGTAAAAACCATATTTACAGTTGTATGAAACTACAGAATTTTCCAAATCTATTAAAAACTGTGGTAAAAATTGACATAATTAACTATAAAATTTGAGTTTCTTCTAAACACGAAGTTTCAAATGTAACAGCTCATTAATTTTTTCATTAATTAAATAAATTCTGGAATTCCATACGTCTGTAAGTATCGTTCGTATGCTGAGCAAAATTCATCGAAGAATCTTTCGTACTTATGAAGAGAAGTGTACCTATAGCAAGAAGTGCAGCGAATACTAAGTGAAAAAATTATGAAATTTCACATTTAAAAAAATTATTTTGTTATGTTTTCGAACATCCACTCCTGTGAGTGTGAATCCTATATCCTTCCTGGTCATGCTGACAAAGTTTTATGAATTTATTTGTAAAAGTATAGACAATGGAAATTAAAATGTCCTGTAATGCCAATCCTGCTACAAGTCGGCCCATTTTACGTTTTTTAATGATTACAGCCAGTGGTGAATCATATTCATGCGACTATGGTATGTCGAAACGAGTCACCTTCTTCGATCTTATCTGCTAAGGACATCATACATTAAAAAGCTAAAGTGTAGTTTTTAGAAAATACCTCTACTAACGTCACCTGGTAGAGAACTCGATAAGATTTTCCCATATGTCGAAAACAAATATTGTTTCCATGTTGACACTGATCGTATTGTGGTGATGCCATTAAATACACGTGTACTGGTCCATTGGAGCAGGTGGCCAGTGATTGAAGTAGCTTCCACAGACCAGTGTGAAGTTTTATCGCACCTAGTGTAGGACGACCATATCCCATAGAATATCAGCCACAAGAGAGGGTCCCTGTGCTGTTGTTTGATACATTGTTTTTTCTGCTGTAATACCTCCAAGCAGTGTATTGCTATAGCTTTGTGCACCGCCATACATTTTGTTTTTCCACCACGACTTGAAGGTCTGTGTAGGTGCTAAACTGACATTAACATGTCTGAATCCATTTACTCTCATGGAAAACTAGAAACTGCATGCTGTAAATTATGCTGCTGCTCTTCTCACAACACACAGGATGATTGAAATAAAAGACAGAGGCTGTGTTTCTTACTGACAAAAATGTGGAAGACATCGCGACATATGGAATCTGGAAGAGTTTTGCGGTATTGTGGAGCGTTTTCAAACAACTACCTAAATTTGATTAATGACCTCTACATTTAAACTCATCCTTCACGTGAATTAGTAGCAGATGTTCTGCTGTTCTGTTTTGATTGATTCCTCGCTTGCAGGCACGTACTTAATCACTGTCTCATGCAGACCATGCCTGAATGATATTGCTCCCATCAAGGGTCTCGCTCCATCTCAAAAAAGTGGCATCACTCCTTCAATATACGGTAATCAACAGCATACCAGACGATGGATGGGATTGAAAAGACGCCGTTGATATGGGACAATGTACTGCAATAAGCAACTCAGCTGGTAATGCGATCAATTTTAGCAGTTTTACGAGCTTTTCTGTAATTTCAACACCAACCAATGACACAACAGCATGTTTCCCCATTTTGGTATCATCGCTAAACCACCCCTCCATTACTTTCCGAGTTCTACGCGAAAGTAAATAGTTGACTGTGCAGTCTGCCCATTTACAGTTAATTTTCGAACATATATGCCAAAGTATATCAGACAGCATCGTATACCAATCTATGTATTTCCAACACTTCGATCGCAGCGTGTAATTTACGATTGCCCATCATTCTCTATGCGGATGGGAGTCACAGAGCATTCTCACATTCTTAGGGTAAAATTAGAGGTTCAAAGATCTCCCCGCACTCTCCGTCACGAACCCTCCCTACGACTGAGGCACCTATTTAATTTGCAGCTGACCAAAAGTAGAAGGCTACATTCCTCGTCTTGTGAAGGAACAGAGTGAGCCGAGTCCATAACAGCTATTTAGCAAAGACAGTTCCACACCAGTCTTACTCACGGCACCCATCCAAGTGCATAAGATCTCTCCAGATAACCGCATTTCGTGGTAGTTAGCACCTCTTATCGATGTACAGTAGATATTAGTCTGCTGGGACGATATACCAGACGGTTAAGAAGAAACATGTGGTTTTATGTGTGATGGAAATTCATACAGACATAGTTTGAAGCATCTTATGTAAATCAACTGTGCTATTAATTCTAAAGTATTGTTCTAGTGTATGGGGTCAGTACCAAGAAGGTATTGGTAACAGGGAAATGATCATAGAACATAAACACATGCACTCCTAAAGCTACATGTTTCTGCACTTAAATATACTATAATGTTAAAGCTATTTGGTTTCCACCCTACCAGCCGTCTGGAATACAATTCTGTCAATATTTGAATGTAAAAAGTATGTTCCCAGTGCATGACATCAGTCTCCCTGCAATTTTCTGTATGGTAAACTATACTGACCTACTGTAAAGTGATAAAACTACTACCTTGCAGACCAAAGAAAACATCAATTCCTTCTAACACAGACACTTCAATGTTTCCAAGCAGAACAACGACCTGCGTTGTTTCCACATCAGTGGTCAATGCTCCAGGAACTGTCAGCATACTGAACTCACATGTGTGACATATCTGGCAATGCGGAGGAGGATGACAGGGCAATGCTCGACCACGTCAGCACAGAGATAAAACAGAGGAAAGCCGACACGTGTGTCGACATTGGTTCTCAATGTGAGAAGTATAGATCAAGGACTGAAGAGTCAGTCGCCGCCGTAGCAACTTCGCGACATTGGCGAGAACACCGAATAAATATCTCCAACGAACGGGAATGAGCAGGTCCTTCGAGGGGGGACAGAAGACACGAAGAAACGTCGCCTGGATTGATGGACTAATGGTTAGCCAGTGGACATCATACTCTGCTACAACGATCTAGCTGCTACACTGCTCGACCGAAGAAGATGTCGGTGCTGTGCCATTAGGTCATCGCAGAAGATGCGATTCCAGAGCGGTTAGAGGCACCATGTCACGTGTCGGGCGGCCACTCCCGCCGGAGGTTCGAGTCCTCCCTCGGCCATGAGTGTGCGTGTTGTCTTTAGCGTAAGTTAGTTTAAGTAGTGTGTAAGTCTAGGGACCAATGATCTCAGCAGTTTGGTCTCATAGGCATTCATACACATTTGAACATTTTGCTATCCTAGATGTTGCCAGGAAGAAGTTTGTGTGGTACTTACCTAGGTGGTTATTGAGGACGAAGAGAGCGCAGCCTCGCCATATAGGTCACCTATGAACCTAGAGGTTGATGAAGCTCGCCAGAAGATGCCAAACCTGAGGGTCACTGGTTAGATTTTGAGGCCGAACATTTCGCGCCACGCCATAGGCACTTGTCAATAACACAACGAGCTAATTCACAAGGAGAAGACCGCGCCGCTATCGCACTGAGTGACGGATACGTTACTGAATGGAAGGCTGTGCCACTGATGCACCGCTGCAACACGAGCCATTGGCATATCAGCGGTCACTGGGATCTGCACGCTATGACTCTGCTGCTCCGTAACCGCGAGGAATTGTATTACTCTGTTTGTTCAAATGGCCAATGTTTCAATCACACCTCACCCACTAAGCCAAGGAAAGAGCCCATTCCACCACCTTCAAAGTGTTGCTTTCCCTCCCACCATCCCTGACAAAATAATGATCTTTGCTCCCCTCCATCACTGACACTCAATATGTAGTGTCACTAAACCCCGACCCGCTACTTTTGGTGTCAATAACCTTGGTTCTGTTCTGATGTGTACATGGTAGGGAATTTGTGGTACAAGAAATGCATGTAGCTGTTGCCAACAACGAGCCGCGACCAACCCACAGGCAGCAGGCGAAAAGTTGCAGCCAGTGGACAGTAGTTGAGTACACTGCTGAGTGCAAACTGGTCCCAGATGTTTTTCCTTCTCAAGTAACTCTATCGCGGTGTAAGAAACAAACAGTGTAAAGCTCTCATTCTTTCAAAGAAGTTTGACGCTAGAGAATTTATTTTTGGATGGTGTTAGATGTTCGTGTTATTTTGATCAGAATTGTAGTTAAATTTCTAATGTTACTTGCTGAGTCTATGGCCACAAGAACATAGATTCAATACATTGCAGTGGTATTTGTTGTTGCTATCCTATCACACAGTAGGCCCTTCCTCCTTCTGCATGTAGCTGAGAGAACCAAGTTAGGAATTCCATAGCGCTTTAAAAACCAAATTGCGATATAAATTCCGATTGAGAGCGATCTCCGATATCTAGTCATGACAAATTGTTACTAGAGATAGGATCACAGTTTAAGTGTGTCGTGCTTAGTGCTTCTCAACACACTGCAGTGGACTCTGTCTTGCAGAGGTATTTGTTGTTGTTACTATCTCATCATGTGGTAGACCCTACCTTCTCCTTGCAAATGTAGCGGAGAGATCCATTTTAGGAATTCTATAACGCTTTAAAAACCCAATCGCGATGTCAAACTCGCGATTGATCAATTTATTCTGTCTGATTGTTGTTTTGTAAACATACGCCTGTCCCGCCCCTCCTGTAAATTGTTTAGGGAGATAGCATGCAACTGAGCTGAAGTTTGACATTTTCATCTGCCTCAGACGTAATGGACTTACTACCATATTACCTAACTGCGTCAGTATCCACCGACAGGTGGCAAGGGAAAACAAATCCAGCTGGATTTGGAAACCGGGTGGCTGCAGGATTGAATCTCGCCAAATATTTCATTCCTAGTATTCACTAATAGTAAGCAAGAAAAATCTGTCGCATGCAGTGGTTATCGATTTAATTAATTAGTCAATCAATCTGATAGAGTGAGGGTATATTTCCAAGACATCCAAAGCTGTTGGTTTACCAGGTAAATACTGCTTTTTTTACGATTCAGGCCGACCGCGACCTACGGTGCGTGCAGATCTGGCAGTGGCACACAGCATGACACGGCCCCTTCAAGAGAGAGAGAGAAAAGAGAGAGAGAGAGAATGTGTTTCGTCAGGAATTTCTCTGGTATCAATGTCAAAGGGTTTTCTCCACTTGACGCTGTTGTTTGGGTATTAGCGTGGTACTTCACGTAGCTGATAGTTCAAATGGCTCTAAGCACTACGGGACTTAGAACTACTTAAACCTAACTAACCTAAGGACATTACACTTAACTGACATCACCACTTAACTGAACAATAGGTTAAGGACCTGTCAATCAAAAGGATGGATTATCCCCAGGGGGTCATTATGCCCGAGGCAGGATTAGAACCTGCGATCGTAGCAGCCACGAGGTTCCGGACTGAAGCGCCTAGAACCGCTTGGCCACAGCGGCTGGCGTCACAGATGTGGGGCGGCCGACAGTTCGCAGCGGTGCGGTAAGCCCCCTGGCTTTTCCAAGTGCCCTGGCGAGACGTGAGAGAGTTTTTAGATATGTTTAAGCGATCTGTGACAGTGTAATTACATGTGCCTTACATGATAGGAATGAAAAAGTGCCTCAATTGTGTAAATATTCCATACACTGCAATCGATTTCCTGACGAATTCTGTAAATAAACTATATTGCTTGTACCGCCCTGCATCCTATAAATTGTTTAAATACACAATATTATATACATTGACTAAAGTGTTTAAACAATATTCCATATACAGCCATCGACTTTTCGCCAAATGGCCAATCAATTGATTCTTTTTCCTGGAGGGGAGAGGGGAGAGGGAAGGCTGGGATGTTCTCCAGTTTAATTTACTGAGTTTATTAATTAGTCTATCAAATTGGTATCAAAAGTGTGCCTGTATTGGCGATGGGAGTTCCCAGAGAGGTGAATGAGGATGAGGGGAGGCGAGGAAGGAGTGGGAGGGGTAGGGGGTTACACAGAAAACCACTTAACTGAACAATAGGTTAAGGACCTGTCAATCAAAAGGATGGATTATCCCCAGGGGGTCATTATTCTCTTAGCAGAACAATAGTTTAAGTACCTGTCAGCCGGCCGCGGTGGTCTAGTGGTTCTAGGCGCGCAGTCCGGAACCGCGGGACTGCTACGGTCGCAGGTTCGAATCCTGCCTGGGGCATGGATGTGTGTGATGTCCTTAGGATAGTTAGGTTTAATTAGTTCTAAGTTCTAGGCGACTGATGACCTCAGACGTTAAGTCGCATAGTGCTCAGAGCCATTTGAACCATTTGAAGTACCTGTCAATCAAAAGAGAAGAATAGGTTTGCCTCTGATTGTATGCTTGCCCCAATGAAGGCAACCCACAATTTGGGTTGATGCCATTCTTGTCCGCATACCTTCAGTTACTGCCCTATCTGGGGTCTTGTTTGGGTACCCATGTAATATAGACAGCAAAACGTTTCATAGTGTTGACCACAGGATGACCTATTATTGTGATGAGTACTAGCACTACCTGGGGCATGTGCTGCATTCTCAGTTACAGCAACAGCGACTTCATCAGTAACTTCCACCCAGATAGGGCACCTTCCTCTTCAAGGTGCCACACTGAGCTGACCCATGTTTTAGAATTTCATTACCACTTTGAAAGGGTCCTATAGCCACCTTTCATTAGTCCGGTAGCCCATTTTCACTAGCATTTCTCTTTTTGTTGTTTATCTTTTCTCATAACTCTCATAGTGGTGTGATTGAATGAATGTGGTTGTGTGTCACGTTGCTAGACAGTGGCGTAGTCTGCTGCAGAAAGTCTCCGCTAGTCGTACAGATTCAGCAGCAGTTGTACAGAATAGCCAACTCTCGTAGTGGTCAAGTAGGCAAAGAGGTTTGCGCTACTTGTGAGAAATCCGCCTGCGTTAGGTTGGTGGCGGAAATGGCATCTTTGGGTTTTCCGGGCCACGCGGAGCGTGGGGGAGGCTGGAGATGAAAAAGGGAGGCAGTCTGCCACCGGTACAGGAAGCGTCCACGGCTGTGCTCCACTTGAAGAAGGGTGAGTTAGACTGACCGCGTGGCGCGTTGTTACTTGGCCAGGGGAGAGCTATTAGGTTTTGGTCTCGCTTTTCAACTCAAGATTGCTTTGCCTTGTCGCAGCAAGGAATGCAAAACTTTGGCAGGTTTTTCTTTTAATAAATTTCTATTTCAGACTTGGATCCACCGGAAGAGCGCCACACAAAGGTGTCGATAAGAAGTGAGCACTCGCTTCTGTATGAGTGTCTGTTTGCCTTCAGCTGTGCCTGTATAAGCTTTCATTTTTCTAAATATTAATAGCTTTGCCTTCTCGTAAATTTTCCTTGCTTTATGTATCTTTCGTCCGTGGGGAGCCGACCACGTGGTTGAACATTAGAGTTTGTTGGGCTACCGTCATCACTAACTGTCCGGTCTCATGTTTGTTTTAAAGAATGTTAACTGTTCATGATTGTGTGATGTGATATTGTTGCAACTTGGCCACGATACCTAGAAATTGCGTCTCCACAAACCACGTGGGCATGCGGGTGTACTGTGAAACGTGTACCGTTTCACGAGTTATTGTGATCAGTTATCAGGCAACAGCAGTTGTATGAGTGATTCACACCAATGATTTTATGTGTAGATTATAACGGTAAATATAGCGATGCTTTTCTTTAATGTTTTAGAAATTAATGTTATCAGGAATTGTGTACATGACTCACATCCGTATCTTAGGAATAAATGATTTTATCCTCAATTTTCTCTTGTATTCCGAGGTTATGTTTTTGCTCCTGAGCCACTCACCTCGTAGCTTTCCCGTTAGCACATCCAACGCGTTTCCTTACGCGCAGGTCCAGTGATTAGTTTACCTTTTATTTTAAAACAAATGCTTTAGATTAAGTCTTATTTTCAGGTGTGTTGCTGGGAGCTGATCTTCTGCACAGTGTTCTTGCATGTGCTATTTTATTTTAAATGGTTGATTCTCGTGAAAAGTGCACGGGAAATATTATTAATTACATCGCATCACCTATGAGCGATATCACGATGTATGCATTTTTATGAGTTTTTGGTCTGTGATCAAATTAATTTATTTTCCGATTCGGCCAAACCTTTGATTAGTTGTATGGTTAGAATCGGTGGCGACGCTAATCTTCTCACGTTAATATCACGATCAATAAGCATTTCCATTCCCAATAATAACGTAGTAACCCGTAGAAACAGGTTAGTTACAACTTCTTTAAACCATTTAATGACATCGAGTTTCTCCACAGACCTTTCAAGTCTGTGAAACTCTCTCAGTACAGCACTGCTGTTCACATCACTAACAGCACATGGTCCCACTTCTGGATAGCTGTAGTGTTCACTAGCGTTCTTTCCTTCTTTCTTTCTTTCTCGGGCCTATGTCCCGCTCCAACGCAGGTTCGGCTATGTGATGACGGATTTGGCAGTGTTAATTGCAGAGGGTGGCCGGATGCCCTTCCTGCCGCCACCCCGAGCCCCCCGAGATGGAAGTCGTGTACCCCAGCTGTCTGAGTCTAGTGTAAGTCATAAAATAGTGCGAATGGTTTCAGATATCTGTGAGTCGTGTAACTGAGGCGGAACGTGCGGACCATCCCAGTATTCACCTAGTAGGATGTGGAAAACCGCCTAAAAACCACATCCAGTCTGGCTGGCATACCGGCCCTCGTCGTTAATCCGCCGGGAGGATTCGATTGGGAGCCGGCGCGCGTACCCGAGTCTAGGAAGCAGTGCATTAGTGCTCTCGGCTTTCCTGGCGGGTCTAGTGTTCACTAGCGTTATGGAATGTAAAACGTCAGCGTGGATGTCATACCTCATACAAAAGTTGTTCAGCGCGAGATTTGCACCTGGTGGCCACAAGTGGAACTTTCTATTTTTGAACCATTATTTCCATTGAAATCGGTTCCGTATTAACCCATTAGTATATATACAGTAATTACGCACCAACACCGGACCTCTGTGAGTAGCTGTACTTTAATTATAACCTCCAGGTACAATGAGAGCGTCTACAGTGAAGCAATAGAGGCTGCCGAATGGGACAGAAGTCCAGTCTGAAAAAGGGAGGTAACAGTACTGAGGACTGGGTACTCAAGTCGCTCTCTATAGGTCGATAGCGGTATTGTACAACAAAAGCGAACTGTCAGCTGAAAAAAGCGGAAGGTGGACGATTTGAGTATAGCGTCCGGCCGACGATAAACACAACCCCGCATTGGGGAAGGAAATCGACCCTGTCTTTTCCGTACGAAGGAAAATGCCTTATTCGGTTTAGGCAAATCAGCAGAAACCTAAGTCAAGAAGGCTGGAGTGGTATTTGAACCACCGTCCTCCTGGACCACCTGTGCTCGAAATTAGCGCCTGTGACGTCACGCAGCAGTGTAAATGTACCACGCTAGGAAATACCACTTCATTCAGCATGAGGTCACTAATTGCACTGAATCGAAGAGAGGGTGACGAATCGAAGTGTTTACCGTAAAAATTCATTCCTCCATGGCATAATATTCCACAAAATTAGAATACTTGTAAAATGTGGGAGCGAAGTTTTTCGCAACGGCACTTATATGTAAAACATTCTCGGTATTCTTACTGCGGCAGTTCTGGATAAAATCTCGAGATTTCGACGATTCACAATGGTTTCAAATGATTCTGAGCCCTATGGGACTTAACTTCTAAGGTAATCAGTCCCCTAGAACTTAGAACTATTTAAACGTTACTAACCTAAGGACACCACACACACCCAAGCCCGAGGCAGGATTCGAACCTGCGACCGGAGCGCTGGCGCGCTTAAAAACTGTAGCGCCTAGAACCGCTCGGCCAACCCGGCCGGCTTCGACGATTACTTCCATCGTCATCGTCAGGAGCTGACTATCTTCACTGCTGCTGTGATAGCCTTTTTATAGCCCCTTGACGGCTTCTGATTGGTCGGCTTATGATTGGTCTGCGATTACATACTGCTGTCACAGACGATGTCACTGTGTGCGCCGGTGGCGCCACCGCTTCTGTTGGAACGTAAACCTTGGATGGAACGTCTCCGCTGCCTCTCTGCATCAAGTGCTCGTTTCCATGCACAGCTCAGATGGTATCCGTCATCGCGGTTGAAGTTATTTTGGCTCATTCTTATTTCATGAACAGCATACATTCGAACATCCAGTTCATTGTCGAGATGGAGAAGGGAGGGAGACTGCCTTTCTTAGACGTTTTGGTACAACGACAGGCGGACGGGCGTCTTGGCCACTCTGTATACCGTAAGCCGACGCATACCTATTTATACCTGAATGCTCAGAGGTTCTGTCAACCTGCCCAGAAGAGAGCCGTTTTGAACACGTTTGTATATAGAGCAAAAACTGTTTCTGACGAGGACCACTTAAGGTCCGAGATTAACCATCTGAAGTACGTGTTCCGAAAGAATGGCTATGGTGCACGCGATATAAAGGAAGCGTTCTCCAAAAAAAGTAAACGTGAAAATGCTGCACACTCACAGTATGTAACACTGATTGCGGTTCTTCCTTTTTGTGGCGCGATTTCCAGCAAAATAGGAAGAGTCCTGCGTAGACGAGGTATAAGACCGATTTTTCGTCCTCCTAAGAAAATTAAGGAGATGATGCGCCCTGTTAAGGACAATCTCGGCCTTAGGGTCCCTGGAGTTTATAATATACCCTGTGAATGTGTAGGTCAGACGATTCGTACCGTTTCCGACCGCTGTGCAGAACACCAACGCCATATCAAAAATAGAGAACTGGAGAAATCGGCAATTGCGGAGCACAGCCTCACGAACAAACATAAAATATTGTTCGAGGAAACAAAAATTCTGTCCCATGTCTCCAGGTACTGGGATTCTGTTATTAAGGAGGCTGTTGAAATAAGAATGAGCTAAAATAACTTTAACCGCCATAGCGGATACCATCTGAGCAGTGCATGGAAAGGAGAACTTGATGCAGAGAAGGAGCAGAGACGTTCCATTCAAGGTTTACGTTCCAACGGAAGTGGTGGCGCCACCGGCGCACACAGTGACATCGTCTGTGACAGCAGTACGTAATCGCCGACCAATCATAAGCCGACCAATCAGAAGCCGTGCACGGGCTATGAATAAGGCTACCACAGCAGCAGTGAAGACAGTCAGCTTCTGACGATGTCGATGGAGGTAATCGTCGAAAGCTCGAGATTTTATCCAGAACCGACGCGGCAAGAATACTGAGAATGTTTTACATGCTTGTAAAATGTGTGAGACATTAAATTTGATGGCTCGTCATTTATCTGTGGAGCGAGTCACCTGTTGCAGTAACCGTTCTCCATTGCTATGAGGGCCCGACGGGCTTTCTGTGAAGGACTGGCCTTCGAAGCTATAAAATGTTAGCGTTTAGGGGAGAAATCAGGAAGCGAGGCCGTGAAACCTCGGGTCACTGGGTCAGCGGGGCCAGGAACTTGGCGTGCCGAGCGCTGCCCCTCGTGTCACGCATCGCCTGCCAGCGGCCGCCGCGCCGGTCGCTGCCGCGATAAGCGCTGCCGCCAGAAACTGGGTCATCCTTCATGGCAGGCTTCACGGGGAACACTTACCGAGGAGCGAGTCTCAGGTATGGTTGCTGCCACAGCAAACGAAACTCTGGGCACAGTGTTCTAACAGGTGTTCATGAACTTCCAGCGACACGAGATACGATCTACCGTTATTTCTGTGAGCGACAGTTCAATACTGAAAATGTTATACAGGATTGTGAAGGAGGCCGGGATTAAATAAAGGGAGTGGAAGGTTATTTACACCTTGCACAGAAACCAGATTACGTTCGTAAGAGTCGAAAGACATGAAAGGAAAAAGGAACTGAAAAGGGAGTGAACAGGGTTTTATCTTACCCCTGATGTTTTTCTATATGTACACTACCGGCCATTAAAATTGCTACACAAAGAAGAAATGCAGATGATAAACGGGTATTCATTGGACAAATATATTATATTAGAACTGACATGTGATTACATTTTCACGCAGTTTGGGTGCATAGATCCTGAGAAATCAGTAATAACGGCCTTGATACGCCTGGGCATTGAGTCAAACAGAGCTTGGATGGCGTGTACAGGTACAGATGCCCATGCAACTTCAACACTATACCACAGTTCATCAAGAGTAGTGACTGGCGTATTGTGACGAGCCAGTTGCTCAGTCACCATCGACTAGACGTTTTCAATTGGTGAGAGATCTGGAGAATGTGCTGGCCAGGGCAGCAGTCGAACATTTTCTGTATACAGAAAGGCCTGTACATGACCTGCAACATGCGGTCGTGCATTATCCTGCTGAAATGTAGGGTTTCTCAGGGATCAAATGAAGGGTAGAGCCACGGCTCTTAACACATCTGAAATGTAACGTCCACTGTTCAAAGTGCCGTCAACGTGAACAAGAGGTGACCGAGACGTGTAACCAATGGCACCCCATACCATCACGCCGGGTGATACGCCAGTATGGCGATGACGAATACACGCTTCCAATGTGCGTTCACCGCGATGTCGCCAAACACGGATGCGACCATCATGATGCTGTAAACAGAACATGGATTCATCCGAAAAAATGACTTTTTGCCATTCGTGTACCCAGGTTGATCGTTGAGTACACCATCGCTGGCGCTCCTGTCTGTGATGCAGCGTCAAGGGCAACCGCAGCCACGGTCTCCGAACTGATAGTCCATGCTGCTGCAAACGTCGTCGAACTGTTGGTGCTGGTGGTTGTTGTCTTGCTAACATCCCCATCTGTTGACTCAGGGATCGAGACATGGCTGCACGATCCGTTACAGCCATGCGGATAAGATGCCTGTCATCTCGACTGCTAGTGATACGCGGCCGTTGGGATCCAGCACGGCGTTCTGTACTAACCTCCTGAACCCACCGATTCCATATTCTGCTAACAGTTATTGGATCTTGACCAACGCGAGCAGCAATGTCGCGATACGATAAACCGCAATCGCGATAGGCTACAATCCGACCTTTATCAAAGTCGGAAACGTGATGGTACGCATTTTTCCTCCTTACACGAGGCATCACAACAACGTTTCACCAGGCAACGCCGGTCAACTGCTGTTTGTGTATGAGAAATCGGTTGGAAACTTTCCTCTTGTCAGCACGTTGTAGGTGTCGGCATCGGCACCAACCTTGTGTGAATGCTCTGAAAAGCTAATCATTTGCATATCACAGCTTCTTCTTCCTGTCGGTTAAATTTCGCGTCTGTAGCACGTCATCTTCGTGGTGTAGCAATTTTAATTGCTAGTAGTGTATACTCGGCAAGCTGTAAGGGAAACCAAGGAGAAATTTGGAAACAAAATTAAAATTCATGGGGAACAAACATTACGAGATTTATCGGCGATATCTTAATACCTTAATACTGCCAGAAACTACTAAAGATACGGATAATCAGCATTGAAAATACAAGATGAATAACACCAATACTAAAAGAAGGGTACTTGGCATGGTGAAATTGAATCTGGTGGAGCGGAGGGAATCAACGATGTTAACGAGACATTACTAGCAGATTAAATTTGGGCAGGAAATAACTGACGGTGGCCGAGGTAGATAGGATACAAAATGCAGATTGTCACTACAAGAAAGAATTCCTCTGAAAGAAACATTTGCTACAAATCGCCTGGTACGAGGGGCAACCAAAGCTGCCATAATACATTTCAACCGATGAAGACCCCAAGAGCTACGTCAAAGTAATTCATATATCACGACAAGTTCCATAACATGTCAGTGAAATTTTCAGGTGACAAACAGTTAACCTAAATAACACACAAAAAGTCGTAATTATAACTATCTTAAATCACGAGGAACAGAATCGAAACTATATTGATTAGCCAGTAAGGGATATAGCCCTTTCAGTACATAAGGTCCTGAAAATTTCCTTAAGGTAGATAACAGAAGGTCTCTGTCTTACTGCACAGAAAAATTTGTTAACATATAATGTTAATTCAGATACTGGGCAGTATTTTCTGAATGTGTTGCTGTTGATTGTAGACTTGTACGACTTGAAAGGCGGACGATAAACAGTTCAGTCAAGAAGAGGTTAGAAAGTTTTTAAAAGTGGTGCTGCATAAGAATGCTGGATAGTAGACAAATATGTCCAATTACTAATGAAGAGGTACTGAACTGAATGCGACAGGAAAGAAACGTACGGAAGATCTTAACTAAAAGAAGGGATCGGTTGTAAGATATATCCTGAAATATCAACGAATCGTTGATTTGGAGGGAAGCATAAGCAATAAAAATTTTAGATGGACACCGAGACTTCACTACAGTAAGACGGCCAAAATTAAAGTGGGTTACAATAGTTACGCACAGATATATAGGCCTGTACAGGATAGTCCAGGGTGGAGAGCTGCAGTAAACCAGTATTTGGACTGAAAACCGCAACAACAGTACACTGTTATTAAAAGCGAGTTAAGAGGTTTCAACAGGATACTGAAACTATATTTCACGAAAAAAAATATTGCGGTAACGAATGCCGATAGGCTTAGAAACGTTTGGTTTGTTACATCATCCACTTCCTTCAACCAGTGTGGTTCAAATGGTTCAAATGGCTCTGAGCACTATGGGACTCAACTTCTGAGGTCATCAGACCCCTAGAACTTAGAACTATTTAAACCTAACTAATCTAAGGACATCACACACATCCATGCCCGAGGCAGGAGTCGAACCTGCGACCGTAGCGGTCGCGCGGTTCCAGACTGTAGCGCGTAGAACCGCTCGGCCACCACGGCCGGCCAACCAGTATGCAGCAGATAGTATAGTGACAGCAGGTACTGATGAAAGGCTATTTTATTCGCATCAATGCGCTACAGTAGTGGAACGATACTTCGGATCCAGGTTTCACAGGGAGACACAGACTGCTTGCATGTCTCGGGCCCTTTTACACGATCAACCGTCCTCGTATAACAGGCACTATGTCTTGAGGAAGCTTCCCCAAACGATTCGTGGATTGTAATACATGTAGAGTTAACTGACAATTCACTTTTCTCGGTGACGGACGAAATGTTTGTATCGACATAGGCAGACATTTGGAAGGAAACTGCTGTTGTGTATTATAGTAGAATCGTCGCAGCATTTCCAGTTGTGGAAAAAAACTGTTAGAACATCGAAATGTGCACATTGATATCCAGTAAGAATCTGACAACCATGCTGCTTAGTGCCCAAAGCCAACCTCATCATCACCACTATTAAGCGGTGATATGCACAGTTTATAGCCTGAGAATAACTCTGTAAGAGGAAATCAGCGCGTCCTCCGACAGTGGTTAAGAAAATGTTTGTGATCATGAGGGTGAATATCTACATTTGCGTCTGTATCTACTTATAGATATACCACAATTCACTCAACAGTATATGATGAAGTGTACTTTGTACCACTATTAGTGATTCTGCTAGAAAATGAAACGAGGGAAGAAAGATTGGCTATATGGCTCTGTGATAGCAGTAATCTCCCTTTTTTTTGTCTTGGGGGTCTGACGCGCGATGGACGTTGAAACTGGTAGAACAGTTCTACCGTTCAGGACAAACACTGAGTATCTAAAATTATTCTACAATGTTTCTTGAAAGGATGGTCTTAGTCCTTCCAAGGAAAGTTACTCTAAACTCTAGGTGGCTTAGGTTACTCAACGAACAAACGAGAGCGATAAATATTCCACAACTGACGTTTATAAGATATTGTGTAAACAGTTAAAACAAGAACCTTATCGCTGGAATTTACTACAAGTTCTGATGCCCGACGGCAAAGTAAATTCGCTACACGAGTGCAATTTAAGACAAGATGGTACTGTGGGAAGATATGATGTGCGAATAAAGAGCACAGAAAGCCTCTGCATTGTCTTGCAGCACATCTACATTTAATATTTTATAGTTGAACGTTTACGGCTTCATATACTACACGGGACATATGACTTTAGGACTTGTGTATCCGGATACTTTGCACAACTATCTCATGTCTCGGTTAAGAGGCTGCCAGTGTGGATTTCATCTTTCAACACTGTGCGGTTACATCCCACTTCCACTTATAATCCATACACGCGGCACGAGAAATCAACAAACCAGCCGACATGGAGAAAATGCTCTGTGTACTACGGGCATCATGCTCACCTGACGTAACTGCATGAGGTTATTTTGTCTGTGATGGAACTACCACTTCTCATGAACAGAACAGATTAATATGTACATCTTACTTCGATAGTTCCACGATTACAGGCTTCGAAAACTGGAGAATCAACCATGGAGAATGAATAATCAAAATGTTACGAGTTTGACTGTAAAGTTTCTTTTTCCATTTGTTTATAGCCATTGAAGTTTCTACCCATACAGCCATCTATCGACTTATCCTTTATAATCCTAAGTACACCGTTCTTAAACTTCCTTAACGCGTTTTAACTAATTTAGGTAAGACAGATAGAATATAACTTGCGCAACTACACTTAGAGATATAAGAAGTTCGTATGAAGGTCCAGAATAGTACCCTATTTGGTATGAACTTAGTTCAGTAAACATCAGTGACGGAGGAAAAGAGAGAGAGAGAGAGAGAGAGAGAGAGAGAGAGAGAGAGAGAGAGAGAAAGAGAGAGGGGGCGGGGGAGGGGAGATAAAACCGTACTGTGAGTTACCCACTCCATAGCTAAATATTTAATAGATTTACGGTGGTGATAAAAGTACTAACAGTATAGTAATACACACCGATGTGCTGAAACAGTCTGATCGCCAGATTAATAGCATGGGGATACGCCTTTGGAACTCAGTGTAGCAGCCTTTCTACGTTGAACGGCTACGAAAAATCTTTGGTAGATATCTAGAGATATGTGACTCCACATGTCTACACAAAAGTCACGTAATTTCCGTAATTTACGGGTCGGTTGTTTTTAGGCAAGGAGCTAGCATCCGATACTGTCCTACATGTGATCCATCGGTTACAGAGCAGGCTAATTTGGTGGTCAAGACATCAACTTGTTTTCACAGACTTGCCTCTCAAACCAGGGTCGCATGACTTTGGATGTGTACCGTGGGCAGATCCCATATTCGTCGATGAAAACATCAAGTTTGCACGGATGGAGGTGTTTCGCAACGCAGCTGTGATAGTGCCTGCGATTACTACCAAAGTCACTGGAATGAGTAGGTGAATGTGCCACATAGAGTAATACTATCCCATATGCCTGCGTCCTCGGTGCGGCACATCTTTCGAGCAGCAGTCACCTGGATGACGGCTGATATGGAAACGTCCATCGACCAGGTTGAACAAGAAACTTGATAAATCCGACCAGAGGGTACGTTTCCGTTGATCCGAGATCCAACGTCGATGATCCCAAACCAACTGCAGTCGTAATTAACGAAGTCCATTGCACTCTGTCGTCGGATCTGCACAGATCCCCACCTACTCTCCTTCACAGAACGGGCAGGCCTCCTCCTGGCTTCACCGTTTTTAAATCACTTTCCACAGACACTGACGTCAGTAACATGTGAACATTGGTCAGCTTCGCCGTTGTCATGATGCTCAATCCCACGCGCTGGAAAATAACAATTTGGACTTTGTCAAAATCGCTTGCGTCAGTGGATTTCCACATTTGAGTTCCGTATTGACACTAGAATGATTTACTATTCGTTTTTGTTTCGCTTATGTACGCTATGCAACAGTATTAAAGGATCGATTTTTAAAAACTCCACAATTATTTCACGTTCTAATGCATAACTTACAAATCTGGCTCAATGGTGCCTACAACCTTCCTCTACAGAGGCTCAAAAGCGAGGCCATCCTCGGGCTTGGCACCACTTCAAACAGCAAGGTGTAAACACATGCAAAGAGAAGGCCAGAACTCAGTTCTCGTGACGTGTAAAGTGATTTAATGACACTTCCTCGCAGGTTAAAACTGTGTGCCGGACCGAGACTCGAACTCGGGACCTTTGCCTTTCGTGGGCAAGTGCTCTACCATCTGAGCTACCCTAGCAAGACTCACGCACCCTCGTCACAGCTTTACTTCCGCAATTACCTCGTCTCCTACTTACCTACAGTACCTCGTACTGGCGGAAGTAGAGCTGTGAGGACGGGGCGTGAGTCGTGCTAGTGTAGCTCAGATGATGCCGGCACGGTAGCTCCGCGTGTTCGGTCATAGAGCTGGTTGGCCTCTGTAATAAAATAAATTGAGTGAAAGGATCAAAAACGAACTTGAATGGATGTCATGTGACGTCCGCAACGACCAAACACAACGATCAACAACGAAAAAAAAAAGGATGGTGGAGCACTTGTCCACGAAAGGCAAAGGTCCCGAGTTCGAGTCTCGGTCCGACACACAGTTTTAATCTTTTTAATTTGCCAGGAAGTTTCATATCAGCGCACACTCCGCTGCAGAGTGAAAATATCATTCTGATTTAATGACATTGCCATTAAATTTCATTACAATTCTGCCCAACGGCACCGTGGACGTTACAGCCCGTCTTGTCCAGATTTCACCCCTTCTTTTGACGCCTCTGCGATGGAGGTCACAACCGCGATGTCCAGCGTTGAAATCAGGCGATTTTGCTATGGGTGACCGAGGAAAACATTGCAGATACACCGCCTCTGAGAATCGAAACGCAAAGGCCTCAGAAAGTGACACAGAGATCGTCAAAGACAGTCCGTAACAGGATGAGCAAAAGGACGACGTTGTTGACAACCTTTGGCACTGTTAACACGTACTTGCTGATTCAACCCTTCTCGAAGGACGTTACAAGTCTGCAGCACCATGGAACGTTATCTCATCCCTTTGGAGTTCAGTACGACCGCAATTTTAGCTCTGGTGTACAGGCTGGCACCAGTAGAACCCTTCAAAACCATTCGACGAAATTTGAACGTGATACGAAGCAGCAACGGCTCCTATTTCACGCTCTCCTTCGACATGACCATGGAAGGTGGGGGTGGGGACATTGACACATGTGTGACTAAAAGGGCAAAAGGCTCCTCTAAGACGCCAGCAAGGCAAATTCTCCTGTGGCACCCATCCACATCAATGGGTATATTAAAAATATACCTTTACAGACGAAACCTGCGAAATACTCCTAGACACCTATAGGCAGGTATCTGGCCTTGCAGGTGTGTCAGGTTGTTCCCTACGTGCAGGTGGGTTGGTCCACTTCACAGGTTTCTTCTGTAAAGGAACATCTTTAAAATTCTCACTAAATGTGGGCGGATGCCACGAAGGGTTTTGCCGAACTGGGGGTGTCTTAGAGGGACTCCTTGCCATTTTAATCTCGTATGTCTAAATTTCTCACCCCTCTGTGAGCCCGCCACAGGAGAGCGTGAAACAGTAGCAGCTAAAAAGCGTAAGGTCGCTTACTGCTTCTGATCACCTTAAAATTTCGTCGAATGGTCTTGAAAGGTCCCTAGCGGTTCCAACCTGTACACGAGAGCAAAAATTACGGTCAGACTGCAGTCCAAAGGGGTGCGGTCACACTGAACTCATATGCAGCCCATACAGAGGAAGGTTGAGACCTTCGAGTGCGTCAGCAATGTCAAAGATTGTTAAGAACATATTCCCGTTGCTCATTGCACAGAGAATTGTCGTTTTTAGATGTGAAATGTGTGGGAATCAACGTTTACGGCGTCCCCTGAGACCTTTTCGTTTTGATTCAGAGCGGCGGTGTGTCTGCAATGTTCTCCTTGGCCATCCGTAAGTAAACCACGAAATTTTAACGCCGAGTGTCGCGGTCCCAATCTCCAGCGCAGAGGGGTCAAAAGAAGGGGTGAAATATGGGTAAGAGGGGTTGTGACGACCTTACCATCGTGTGCAACGTCCACGGTCACGTTGGGTACAATTATGGCGAAATCTGATGCCAATGCGACATCATCACCAACCTAACAGCTCATATGAACTTAAAGAGTTCTGGCGTTTTCCTTTCGCGTGTGGCGACACCTGGCTGTTTGAAGCATTGTCGAGCCCGAGGGTGGCGTGACAGCGCGCCACGCGTTTGGACCATTATATAGGAGAGTGGTTGGCACCTGTAAGTTAAATTTTGTACTTATGCGTTGGAATGAGAGACAATTACGATCTTCGGAAAGAAGTTGCGCAGAGTACTTTCTTCACCGTGTCATGTGCCGGCAACAACGCCAGATAGCACTCAATGTCGTAGCGGGCAGCGGCCATAGCATAAAATTTCGTGGTACAATCTGTACCCTTGGAAAGGTATAAATTTCACAATAGTCGTAATGTTTCGGCTCGTCAGTGTACATGCTCCATAGATCCGACATGAGTCTGTTGTAGTTATCGTGTTAACTTGTGTATAGTTGCTGGCGAATTCAAATTTTCTTCTATTATGTTTTAAGAGTTATACATTACACGTTCGTTCCACTCCGCATCCAGAGAAAAAGTGGTTTACATCCTTTGTGATTTCACACTCTCAAAGGCGTAGCTCTACAGCATTAATGCCGTGTTGATGCTGTCTGAATCAATCATCACTGGAACTCGAACATGTTATAGCGCATTGAAAAATTTTATGCCACGGTCGTTGTTAAGGTACCGATGTCTGTTAGGTATTACTGCTGTTGCAGCCACGTGTAGTAAGCGTTGCTTCACGCAGTGGAGAATGGCAAAACAGAGACAGCCGGCGATCGAGGCGTTGCGAAGTAAGCGCGGCACAGATAGCCTTGCTGACAGTTGCAGTCTACCAACAAGCTGACGCAAGGACGCACACAGATCGAGCGCCAAGCGAAGCCTGGAGAGTGCTGAGTAAGGAGAAGTGAGGCCAGCACGCTAAGTTACGCTGTAATATACTGCGGGAGTAATAACAAAAAGCTACCACCGAGGGTAGAAAACGTCCTCCTGCCGGATATAAATAGTGGAGCGCAGGCAGCAACAGACAGAAGCCATCAGGAAGCAGATCGGATCTGAGGACGGACGTGGTCCGTGTCCGAATGTTCAGTCTTCGTAGGTGACGATTCCGGAAGTCTGTTCCAGCTCGCATGAGTCATCCGTTCCCCGCCAGATGTCAGCTTCAGCTCTGGAGGTCGGCCCGAGCTTGGTCGGCACCATGGCTGACTAACTACAGCGTGAACTTCCAGCAGGACCGGCCGCAGCGCGGTCTTGGTCACAGGCGCCGCCGAGGACTGACGCCCGGACGTCACGGCAACCCGGCCCGACGGTGTGTGGTCCGTCCATGACGGGACCTCGTGGACATCGCGACTGACGGCTTCCCAGCGGCCGGTGCAGCAGGCGTCGGCAGCTGACATCACGGCGACGCGCCTCCGTGAGCGGCGATGAGTTCATTTCAACCACAGGGCATCCTGGCTTCAGCGGAGAACTGCTGGCCTCAGGCTCCGAGTGCGATCGGCGTCGTGCGTGGCGCGCATTGTCGGGGAATCTACACAGCAACAGCCAGGCGGAGGGATCCGCAGGGCTGGGCAGTGAAGACGAGGGAGAAATTGTAAAGAAAGTTCAATAAATAATTGTAAAACTTCACGCCGTCTCAGTCTTGCAGAAGTCGCAACAAGTGGCCATCTGCCATAACACTGCTGATATACTGGAATAACGCCGCATTCTTGTTTTCGAGGATTCTGCCCATTCTTTGTTCCACTGTTACCTCGCTAGTCGTCCATGTTTTGGATAATATCGTTTGCCGGTACATTTAGATGTTTTTGTTCCACAGCTTATGTTATCTGTATCGACAGACTATCCGTAATTTAGTTTCCTATGATCTCATAGTGACCTACGATTCAATACATGCTGAGTTGTCGTTTATTGTTTCTGATATTTCTCAGTACTCTCAATATTCCATGTGGCACGGGATGACTGATGTTTTCGGTGTCGTTGTCCTTTAGGAGAGAGGCTGGGCAAATGTGGAAACACTGCGAGAAATGCATGCTTGAACGTAAATGCAGACGCTAGCCAAGCCCGCAGGTTGCGCTTTAGTATCTGACCACGATCGGCAGCTGTGCCGTCTACCCAAAACACTGCAAGTGTCTGTGTGGCCAGGACAGCATTCTGTTTAGTTGTGAGTGCATTAAGTCGGAGCTAGTGAATTTGAACATGGAAAAATTGTTGATGCTCCTGTGGTCGAAGCGTCCGCAATAAAGGTAGCGAAAGCGTTTGATGTTCCAAGAGGCAGAGTATAGAAGCTTTATAATGCACACAGCAAAAGCGGAAAACATCACCCGCTGCGTGACTCTGACGGTAACTGAAGAGGTTTGTGACGGGTGAAGTGGGCTGTGACGAAAACTACGAGTGCGACAGCTGCAAAAGTCGCGACTGAACTGAATATCGCATTCGCGAACCCTGTCAGCCGCAAAACAATATGAAGGGAGTCCTCAAGAAGGGAATTTGTCGGAGAGATGGGATTCCAAAATAACACATCAGTGATGCAGATGCCCCTAACAGGAAAATGGGGTGCCAAAGCCCTAAAACCAGTACTGTGCAGCAATTCAAGGAAGCCATTTGGTCACATGAGTCTTGTGTCACACTGTTTCCAACTTTTGGTCGAGTTTACGTCCCAATAGTGAAACATGGTGGGGTCCAGATGTCGGTAGCCATATCGTTGTATTCCGTAGGCGTCATGTTTACTCTGGTAGATAGCTTAACTGCCAACGGTTATGTGACCATTTTGTCTGATCAGGTCCATCTCATGGAACAATGTTTGTTCTCCAAGGATGCCTCTGCGTTTAAGGATGACCCAGCTTGCGCCACCCAGGGTTGGTTTTGTGAGCACGAACGTGAATTGTCGCATCTTCCGCAGACACCGCAGTCACAAGATCCCAGTATTACTGACACTTTGTGGTCTACTTTGGAAAAAGGACGCGTGATCGTGATCTATCTCCATCATCGTTACCTGAAAGTACTGCTATTTTGCAGGAAGCGTGGTTTAAGAAGCCCTTAAAAACTATACAGGACCTGTATTTATCCATTCCGAGACGACTAGAAACTGTTTTGAATGCCACCGGATTTCCTATGCGTATTTTGATTTTTCCATATTTTTGCTCACCTCTATAAGCGCCAATCTAGGATCTGGTTGAATATTATCGCTATTGGTAGTACATTGCATGGAAAAAAGAGCTCCAAAGGTTTGTATTAGTTCTGCTTTCAATATCGTGTTACCCTTTGTTAGTTTAAATTTTCTACCGTATTACCTTGTAAAGTCTGCTCTAACTTCATTCTTGAATCCAGAATGTATAGAATATTCGCACTATGGATATCCGATACAAGTTCCACAATGTTCAGTCTAAACTCGCAGCTATCGTACATTGGTGAAGTGAAATGAAATGAGCGTATAGCATTTCTGGCAGCGAGCCCTCTTCTGGGGAAATAGGCCGTCTGGCGCAACCTCTTTTTATTTGACGCCACTTCGGAGACTTGCACATCGACGATAATGGTAAAATGATGGTTGCGACAACATACAAATCCAGTCTCTTGTGGAGAGAATCCCCGACAAATCTGCAAGACGTGCTGCTCAAATATTAATCAAATAATCAGTTCTTGACGCCAGCATAGCCGGCCTGTGTGGCCGAACGGTTCTAGGGGCTTAAGTCTAGAACCGCGCTACCGCTCCGGTCGCAGGTTCGAATCCTGCCCCGGGTATGGATGTGTGTGATGTCCTTAGGTTAGTTAGATTTAAGTTCTAGGGGACTGATGACCTCAGATGCTAAGTCCCATTGTGCTCAGAGCCATTTGAACCATATGACACCAGCGTAAGTACAGAGATATGCGGCTATTACTACGAACTCGGGCATCTGTAACACTCCCTGCAAGTATTGTAATTTTAAGGTATGTATCTTTGTTCACGTTTTCAATAACATTTGTCCTACATCATTTAAATGGTCCAGAGAAAAAATAAGACGCTACTCTGAAATAATCAAACAAACACTTCAGTCTTTTAGGGTACACGTCCGCGACAAAGGATCTAGTCTCAACAGCTATACAGCTCAAGGGCGTTCAAGTCCTAAAGTGAGAAATCGTGACGCTGATTTATTTGCTGGATGTATTCCAATCTCTGTTTTCCTTTACAGTTTTGCCCTCTACAGCTCCCTCTAGTACCATGGAAGTCATTTCCTCATATCTTAGAAGATGTTCTATCATCCCATCTCCCAGTGTTTTCCACATATTCCTTTCCTCTCTGATTCTGCACGGAACCTCCTCATTCCTCACCTTATGAGTCCACTTAATTTTCAACATTCGCCTGTAGCATCACATCTCAAATGGCTCGACTCTCTTCTGCTCCGGTTTTCCAACAGTCATTTCTCAGTACCATGAAATTCTGTGCTCCAAACGTACATTCTCAGAAATTTCTTCCTCAGATTAAAACCTCTTGGCCAGGAATCCCATCTTTGCCAGTGCTAGTCTGATTTTTATGCACTCCGTGCTCCGTAGTAATTTTAGCATATTTAAATGGATGTAGATTGCAGTAATTATGCATGATGAAAAAAAACTTGCACAGGAGAGATTAACTTCGAGAGTCGCATCAAAGCAGCCTTCGAACTGAAGATTATAACAGCCACACTCTGTTTTATCAATGAGCTGCCCCAATTTATTTGGGCTTTTATAGCTGCGTATTGCAGTAACGTGGAGCGCGAATTTAAATGTGTTCCAGTATTTCGGACACGTACCTGCAAGCAAGTCAAAAGTGAATGGCGTAAATTTATTTTTTCGAGATGATAATTAAAACGTTGTGATTACTTCTTGTAGTACCTAAATATCTAGGAGAAATACTAAACAATTGGTTGAATTAGTGTCGAGTGTATCAGTAGCAGAATATTATGTCTCAAAACGCTTAGTGTTGCCCCAGCCGGTCGCAGGTTCAAATCCTGCCTAGGGCATGGATGTGTGTGATGTCTTTAGGTTAGTTAGGTTTAAGTAGTTCTAAGTTCTAGGGGACTGATGACCTCAGATGTTAAGTCCCAAAGTGCTCAGAGCCATTTGAACCATTTGTTGCCCCAGCCGTGCGTCGACTCCCCCCTTTCCCATCGCACCTCGTTGTCCCCATCATCCGTCACCATTCATTCCTCTAGTCACCGAGAAACTAAAATCGATATGCACGCTATCTTCCCCAGAAGGCTGTGAATTCACGCGAGTCACGTGCCATTTATTCGCTTTTCGGCGCTCGTGTATCATATTTCGAAGTCGGTAACACAATTGGCAAATACGGTTTCCGCCCGCATTGCATCGAGTTAAGTTTCGCGGGAGCGTAACGCAATTGCAGCGCTCCCTGACAAGGGAAGCTTTAGCGGCGCGCTACCGACTGCGTAGGCCGCGGCATATCTCCAGCCCCTGCTATACAGTAGGACGCAGTACCGCGACGCAAGTGCTAGGTGCACGTGCCTACAGTATTGTCTGTTAAAAAGGTGTTTAGCTAGAGAGAACCGGATGTATTTGTGATGTGGGGAAAGTGGCATGAAAATGACGACTCACGCATGTCGCTGTTGATATATTTATATTTCTCCCGTATAGATTTTTGTGCTATCTGAAGTGTGTTTGTAATTCACGTATCTGTCCAAAAATGGCATCAAAGGGCAACAACTTTCAAAGATAGCTGTATAAATGAGACTTGTAACTGTTTCTAGAAACGTGAATGATTACTCTGGTTCATATTTGAATATGTACTAAAACTATGGTAGACGTCAGACATCTAACCCAAGCAGTATTCTACGTCGGATTTTAAAATTAGGTGTATAAAATTATTTTCGGAAATAAGAGATTGAAACGTTTGATGTTTCTTAATGAAAAACTAGGTAAAAGTGTACAAAATAAAAAAATTTTCTGCCCAAAGATCGGTACTTGCGCCGCTGCCATTTAATATTTATATTAGTGACATGTCATCTGTTCTATGTCAGGCTACGCAGACGATCTAGTCATCGCAACACAAACCAAAACACTCGAAGAAGGAGAACGGATTATTAAAAAATGACTTGGAATCACCCCATAACTATTACAAAAAATGGGCGCTACTATCTAACCTCGCTAAACGTATATCTCACGAAGAGACCATGAAGATAAAAATCGGAGGGGTTTGAGCCCACACAGTGGCTTACCAGCAATCGTTCTTGCTGCCAACCATACATGACTGGGACAGGAGCAGGGGGAAATGGCAGTGGTCAATAAGGTATGATACTCAACATACCGTGACGTGGTTTGCGTACTACAGATTTAGATGTAGAAACCTGACGTGTGTGCATTTCACCTAAATAACTGTCTGGCAGGTCAACAATTAAACGCCACAATCTGCGAGAAGAGAGTGCGACACAACTTTCATTCTAAATATCTCGGTGTTCTGCTAAGCCACTCATTAACGTGCAAGGAATATCTTGAACATACAAGCCAGAAAATGAAACCAATGTCGATATCAAATTTATTGGGATAGCATGTGGGAGGGAGGGGACAAGTAAAAACCCTTCGAACAACAGCCACTGCTATGATGTGTTTGGGCGTGGTGTTTCATACTCCCTTTGTTTAGAAAGTACACGTATTAAAAAATGGGCCGTGCAACTGAATGAAAGTGCATTACCTGATCTAAGGTGGGAACGGGCTACTTCGCAAGAATAGAAGAGCGTCCACGGCCCTGACATACCGCAAGGGTTCCTCATCTATATGAGCAAAAACGGTCTACCACATCATCAGTTGATGGCCGCAAAACCAACCTAGGAAAATGTCACACACGCAAACTTTGATATCAGTGAAGAATGTAAGAGGAGATAGGCAACAAGTATCAACAACTTAGATATCGGAAATACCACAAAATAACTTCCAGGAATGAATCTCCCTATGAATGCATGAGAACAAGACTGAACCGGAATAACAACGGACCCTTCTAAGCGGAACTTCATGAAGCATAGGTGAGGTATATCAGTTCTGCAGCGTATTACTGTGGGGAACCTGAGCAAATTGTAGATCACGTAGTACAAGAGAACCTAGCAAGGAAGTATCAAGTACCTATCAGAGATCTGAATAGAATTAGTCGAGTCTACAGTTACCTAATTGATACACTTGGAAATATAATGTAAACTCGCATAACTTCCAGTAACATTTGTCATTATGTTTTATTTTTGTTTATCTTCATATTCTATGTACAGATAGCTTGTATTCCTTTACGACGGTAACAATAGTAATAAGAATAATAATAGTTGTAGTAGGGGTGGTAGCAGTAGTAGTAGCAGTAGTATTAGGAATAATATCAACAACAATAATAACTACAACTAGATAGTTCATTTGGTTGACAGCATCATAGAATATATACTTCTACAACAAGAAAAGTTTTTCGTTTTATTCTTCATTTCAGATACTCTATGTGTACTTTTGAGCAATAGTTGCGTTTATTATGCCTTCTCCTTTTTGCGCAAAATCCAGTGCATTTTGAAATATATTTAGTTTTCTGTGGTTTTGTTTCAGTATACACAGGTGTACTGATATTTCTTCATGAAAAATTCGCAACAGTTTCTTCGATCAGCTCACGTGTTATTACAATCGCTCATGTTCGGTTGCCTTCCCGCGTATTTGTTTGATTTCAGTGTGTTTGACCATAACAACAACAGAATCCGTTGTGTGTGTGTGTGTGTGTGTGTGTGTGTGTGTGTGTGTGTGTGTTTGTGTTAACATTCCAATACATTTTTCCTGTATATGTTCTGCAACAGACAGTATAATCCACAGGTATGAAGATTTTTCGCGGTCGCATTCATGTATAAAATCTGTTCTGTGTTTGACTCGTATCGTGTCTGAATTAAATCTCAAACATTCGAATATATTTACCATCTACTTTGTCATATAGTTGAGTGACTGACGCTGTGATATATGTCTCTTATATACACTCCTGGAAATGGAAAAAAGAACACATTGACACCGGTGTGTCAGACCCACCATACTTGCTCCGGACACTGCGAGAGGGCTGTACAAGCAATGATCACACGCACGGCACAGCAGACACACCAGGAACCGCGATGTTGGCCGTCGAATGGCGCTAGCTGCGCAGCATTTGTGCACCGCCGCCGTCAGTGTCAGCCAGTTTGCCGTGGCATACGGAGCTCCATCGCAGTCTTTAACACTGGTAGCATGCCGCGACAGCGTGGACGTGAACCGTATGTGCAGTTGACGGACTTTGAGCGAGGGCGTATAGTGGGCATGCGGGAGGCCGGGTGGACGTACCGCCGAATTGCTCAACACGTGGAGCGTGAGGTCTCCACAGTACATCGATGTTGTCGCCAGTGGTCGGCGGAAGGTGCACGTGCCCGTCGACTGGGACCGGACCGCAGCGACGCACGGATGCACGCCAAGACCGTAGGATCCTACGAAGTGCCGTAGGGGACCGCACCGCCACTTCCCAGCAAATTAGGGACACTGTTGCTCCTGGGGTATCGGCGAGGACCATTCGGAACCGTCTCCATGAAGCTGGGCTACGGTCCCGCACACCGTTAGGCCGTCTTCCGCTCACGCTCCAACATCGTGCAGCCCGCCTCCAGTGGTGTCGCGACAGGGGTGAATGGAGGGACGAATGGAGACGTGTCGTCTTCAGCGATGAGAGTCGCTTCTGCCTTGGTGCCAATTATGGTCGTATGTGTGTTTGGCGCCGTGCAGGTGAGCGCCACAATCAGGACTGCATACGACCGAGGCACACAGGGCCAACACCCGGCATCACGGTGTGGGGAGCGATCTCCTACACTGGCCGTACACCACTGGTGATCGTCGAGGGGACACTGAATAGTGTACATCCAAACCGTCATCGAACCCATCGTTCTACCATTCCTAGACCGGCAAGGGAACTTGCTGTTCCAACAGGACAATGCACGTCCGCATGTATCCCGTGCCACCCAACGTGCTCTAGAAGGTGTAAGTCAACTACCCTGGCCAGCAAGATCTCCGGATCTGTACCCCATTGAGCATGTTTGGGACTGGATGAAGCGTCGTCTCACGCGGTCTGCACGTCCAGCACGAACGCTGGTCCAACTGAGGCGCCAGGTGGAAATGGCATGGCAAGCCGTTCCACAGGACTACATCCAGCATCTCTACGATCGTCTCCATGGGAGAATAGCAGCCTGCATTGCTGCGAAAGGTGGATATACACTGTACTAGTGCCGACATTGTGCATGCTCTGTTGCCTGTGTCTATGTACCTGTGGTTCTGTCAGTGTGATCATGTGATGTATCTGACCCCAGGAATGTGTCAATAAAGTTTCCCCTTCCTGGGACAATGAATTCACGGTGTTCTTATTTCAATTTCCAGGAGTGTAGTAGGGTTCTGACTTAATGTTAGTGAAGTGATGAGATGTGGGAAGAGATACACGAGAGAAAACGTGGGAAACTGACAATTAATGGAGTGCAAAATGAATGTTGCTGTTAAACGCAGTAGAGAAAGAAGAAAGGTGGGAAGAGTACGTAGAAAGCGTCTGTGGCGAGAAGGATCTTATTGCAGACACGCTAGAAGAATACACTATGTGATCAAAAGTATCCGGACATCTGGCTGCAAATGACTTACAAGTTTGTGGCGCCCACCATTGGTAATGCCGGAATTCAATATGGTGTAGGTCCACCCTTAGCCTTGATGACAGCTTCCACTCTCGCAGGCAAACGTTCAATCAGGTGCTGGAAGGTTTCTTCGAGAATGGCAGCCCATTCTTCACGGAGTGCTGCACTGAGGAGAGGTAGCGATGTCAGTCGGTGAGGCCTGGCATGAAGTCGGCGTTCCAAAACATCTCAAAGATGTTCTACAGGAGCCGGCCGTGGTGGTTAAGCGGTTCTAGTCGCTTCAGTCCAGATCCGCGCTGCTGCTAGCAGGTTGGAATCCTGCCTCTGGCATGGATGTGTGTGATGTCCTTAGGTTAGTTAGGTTGAAGTAGTTCTAAGTCTAGGGGACTTATGACCTCAGATGTTAACTCCCATAGTGCTTAGAGCCGTTTGAACCATTTGTTCTATAGGATTCAGTTCAGGACTCTGTTCAGGCCAGTCTATTACAGGGATGTTATTGTCGTGTAACCACACGCCGTGCATTGTGAACAGGTGCTTGATTGTGTTGAAAGATGCAATCGCCATCCTCAAATTGCTCTTTAACAGTGGGAGGCAAGAAGGTGCTTAAAACATCAGTGTAGACCTGTGCTGTGATAGTGACGTTTCCACTTCACTATCATATCGGAAACAGTGGACCTAGGGATGTAGGAGGAGTGTGGAAATTTCGCGGACAGATGTATGACACAAGTGACACCCAATCGCCTGACTACTTTCAAAGCCGTGAGTTCCGCAGAGCGCTCCATCCTGCTCTCTCACGATGTCTAATGACTGCTGAGGTCGCTGATATGGAGTACCTGGCAGTATGTGGCAGCGCAATGCACCTAATCCGAAAAACGTATGTTTCTGGGGGTGTCCGTATACTTTTGATCATATAGTGTATATTCGTATTGACTTGTAAGACGTTTAGAGAGCTTCGAAGAGTTAAAAAGAAACTAGGTGGAAATAACAGATAGCATTCCTTTGCAGTTCCTAAAATCGTAGTTGGAAACGTTAACTTAACATTTATTCAAGTTAGTGAATACGGTTTGACACTGGAGACATGTGACCGGATTTCAGGGAGAAAATCATCCCTAGAATCCGGAAGGTTATAAAGGCAGATTAATGGGAGAACCAGCATAACCACTCAAACATCAGAGGGGCGACGAGAATAATATACGGAATAACGGAAAAGAAAATTGAGCATTTAGTAGATGATTAGCTTGGCTTTAGCGCTAAAGAGGAAGTTCTCACTTTGCGCTTGATAGTGGAAGCAAGACTTAAAAAGCATTAAGAGATCTTAATAGGATTAGTGGACATAGAAGACGCGTTCGTCAACCTAAAATGACGCTTGATGTTTCAAATACTCGGGAAAGTAGATATGACCTGTAGGAGAAGACAGATAAGATACAGCCTGTACAAGAATCAAGAGGGAGCAATAAGAATGGAAGACCAAGGAAGAAGCGCTCCGATTAAAAAGAATGTAAGGTGGGAATGCACTGTTTCTCCCCTACTGTCCATCAATGAAGGAAACAAATGAAAGCTTAAGCGTGGGATTAAAATTCACGGTCAAAGAAAATTAGTTATTTACCGATTCTTGGTGGATATAAAGCGTTTCTTTTCAGTCAAATGTACCAGCAGGTTGGAAGCGAGCCATGCCGAACATAGGAAGGACTTAGATACAGGGACCATCAGTATAACAGTTTTAAATTGTCCTAGCTGTGTTGGGAGAGTACCAGAGCTCCAAGCGCTGATAGAAAACACTGTTGCTCCAATCGTTTTAGGCACTGAAAGCTGGCTAAAACCGGATATAACCCAGCCGAAAGTTTTGCGAAAGACCAAACGATGTCCAGAAAGGATAGGCTAAACACAGTTGGCAGTGGCGTGTTTGTGGCTATTAGAAGTAGTTGTCTTGTGACGAAATTGAGGTAGATAGTTCCTGTGAGTTGGTATGGGCAGAGTCATTCTTGGCAACCTGGATAAAATAAAACTGTATCCTTTTACTGAACTCCCAATTCAGATGATACAATTGCTGAAAGTTTCAAAGAAAACCTGAGTTTGATTTCAAACAGCTACCTGACTCATGCAATTATAGTTGGTTGTGGTTTAATTTAATCCTCGATACTTTGGCAAAAACACATGTTTGATTCCGGAGGTACGAATAAAAACATCATCCGAAATTAAGCTAAACGCTGGTCTGGAAATTATTTCGTCCAGTTGGTTCATGAGCCCCAGGCGAATAGTAAACAGTTGTGAAAACACACTTGACCTCTTAGCAATGAATAATCCTGGGCTAATAACGAACCTCAAAACGGATAAAGGGATTAGTGAACACAGGCTTGTCGCAGCGAGACTGGATATTGTAATCCTTAAATCCTCCAAATAGAAATGAAAGTATACCTATTCAGAAAAGCAGATAAAAATTCACTTGACGTCTTCCTGAGAAAAAAGTGCACTCCTTCCAAATTAACGATGTAAGTGTTGACCAGATGTGGCTTGAATTCAGAGAAACGGTATCGGTAGCAATTGAGAGATTTATACAAAAAAAAATTAACAAACGACTGAGCTGATCCTCCTTGATACGGAAAACACTGTTGCAGAAACAACAACAACAAAAAAAAAACATGCAAAATTTAAACGGATGCAAAATCTCAAAGAATGGCAGTCTTTTACAGAAGCTCGAAATTTAGCGCGGACTTCAATGTGAGATGCTTATAACAGTTTCCACAACGAAACTTTGTCTCGAAACCTGGCAGAAAATCCAAAGAGATTCTGGTCGTATGTGAAGTATGTTAGAAGCAAGAAGCAATTAATGCCTTCTTTGTACGATAACAATGGAGATAATATCGAAGACAGTGCTGCCAAAGCAGAGTTACTAAACACAGCCTTCCGAAATGCCTTCACAAAAGAAGACGAAGTAAATATTCCAGAATTCGAATCAAGAACAGCTGCCAACAAGAGTAACATGGAAGTAGATATCCTCGGAGTAGTGAAACGCCGGCCAGTGTGGCCGAGCTGTTCTAAGCGCTTCAGTCTGGAACCGCGCGACCGCTACGGTCGCAGGTTCGAATCATGCCTCGGGCATGGATGTGTGTGATGTCATTAGGTTTGTTAGGTTTAAGTAGTTCTAAGTTCTACGGGACTGATGACCTCCGATGTTAAGTCCCATAGTGCTCAGAGCCATTTGAACCATTAGAAGTAGTGAAGCACTTAACAAAGGCAAGTCTTCCGGTCCAGATTGTACGCCAGTTAGGCTACTTTCAGAGTATACTGATGCAATAGCTCCATACTTCCATACTCCAATCATATACAACCGTTCGCTCGACGAAAAAACGAAATAAATGGCTCAAATGGCTTGAGCACTATGGGACGTAACTTCTGAGGTCATCATTCCCCTAGAACTTAGAACTACTTAAACATAACTAACCTAAGGACATCACACACATCCATGCCCGAAGCAGGATTCGAACCTGCGACCGTACACTCGACGAAAGATCCGTACCCAAAGACTGGAAAGTTGCTCATGTTACACCAATATTAAAGAAAGGTAGTTGGAGAAATCCACTCAATTGCAGGCTCATATCATTAACGTCGATATACAGCAGGATTTTGGAACATAAATTGTGTTCGAACTTCATGAATTACCTCGAAGAAAACGGTTTATTGTCACACAGTCAACACGGATTTAGAAAACATCGTCCTAGTGAAACACAACTAGCTCTTTACTCACGCTAAGCGTTGAGTGCTATTGACATGGGATGTCAAATTAATTCTGCGTTTCTAGATTTCCAGAAGGCTTTTGACTCTGTACCACACAAGCGGCTTGTAGTGAAATTCCGTGCTTATGGAATATCGTAACAGTTACGTGACTGGATTCGTAATTTTCTGTCAGAGAGGTCACAGCGCGTAGTAACTGACGGAAAGTCATCGAGTGAAACAGAAGTGATTTATGGCGTTCCTCAAGGTAGTGTTATAGGCCCTTTGCTGTTCCTTATCTATATAAACGATTTAGGAGACAATCTGAACGGTTGTTTGCAGATGACGCTGTCGTTTGCGCTACTAGTAAAGTCAACATACCATCAAAACAAATTACAAAGTGGTGCGAAAATTGGCAATTGACCTCAAATAACGAAGAATGCCAGGTCGTCCTCAAGAGTGCTAAAAGGAGTACGTTAAACTTCGATTACACGATAAATCAGTCAAATATAAAGGCCGTAAATTCAACTAAATATAAAGGACTTACAATTACGAACAACTTAAATTGCAAGGAACCATACAAAATGTTGTGGTGAAGGGAACCAAAGACTGCGTTTTATTGATAGGACACTAGAAAATGTAACAGATGTACTAAAGAGACTGCCTACACTACGCTTGTCCGCCGTCTTTTAAAATACTGCTGCGCGGTGTGGGATCCTTACCAGTTATGATAAACGGACTTCATCGAGAGAGTCCAAAGAAGGCCAGCACATTTTGTATCGGCGCGAAATAGGGGAGAGAGTGTCACTGAAATGATACAGAATTTGGGGTGGACATCATGAAAATAAAGGCGGATTTCGTTTCGGCGGAGCCTTGTCACGAAATTTCAATCACCAGCTTTCTCTTCTGAATGCGAAAATATTTTGTTGATGCTGACCTACATAGGGAGAAACAACCGTCATAAGAAAATAAGGGAAATCAGAGCTGGCACCGAAAGATGTAGGTGTTCGTTTTTTCCGCTTGCTGTACCAAATTGGAATAATAGAGAATTATTGTGAAGGTGGTTCGATGAACCCTCTGCCAGGCACTGAAATGTGATTTGTGAAGTATCCATATAGATGTAAATGTAGGGCTCGGCATATACATAATAGTTATAGTATTTATGATTGACTGAATTATAAACCTTTATATCTGTATATATATTTCAATCTTCAGTTCTGCTGTTAGCAACTGACGCTGCGGCTACAGCAAAGTTATTTATTACTTTTAGTGTTTGATATCAGTTGTGGAATAAATTAATATCGGAATTCTCCTATACCCACCAAATGGAATGAACGGTCTGATGAACGAAGAATGTTGATTGAAGATTGAACCAAAGGAGGCAAAACTTGTAAGGAATAGCAGAAATAAGATTAGCAGTAAGCTTAACTTCAAAACTATGGAACAATGGGTAGACGAAGTGAAGGAATTATGCTTCCTTGGAAGCAAAATAACGCATGACGAAAAAGGGAAAGTTTGTTTTGAGCACGTCATTATACGGAAGTGAATCATGGACTGTGAAAGAACAGGGAAAGTTGAAATATGAAGGTTTGGAAATACATTATTACAGAAGCATGCTGAAAATTACATGGCCTGACACAATAAGAAGTGAGGATGGTCTTTGTAGAATCGTTGAGGAAAGGCATATATGTGAACCACTGACAGGGACAGGATGATAGGACATGTGATAAAGGAATTAATGAAATAGCTTCTATGATAGTAGAGAGAGCTCTAGGTGGCAAAAACCTTAAGGGAGACAGGCCGAAATATATACAACAAATAATAGAGGCCACTATGTCCAAGTGGTAATCTGTGATAAAGTGGTTTGATCAGGAGAGGAAGTCGTGGCGACCGCTTCAAACCAGTCTGAAGACTCATGACGAAAATCGGCAGACAACTAAAGTTCATCTCCCATCTTGAACTACTCGTATATCCATCCGCGGCCAAGATATGGTCCTGAAGGACAACGGAGACCATCCATAATACTGCTACTTCACGTCGAAATCAGGATTGTAATTTTGGTTCTTTGTGAACATCCTCTTACAGCGCCCCGTCGCAGGCTACAATATGAACATAGACACCAACTCTGTTAAGTTTACTAATGCGTATCCGAATGTCTATGGTTTCTCTTTTTTAGAGATAAGTTTTGTCGTCCACTTACTTTCTGTGTAGGGCAAAATATTATGGTATATATGTGGCTCTCCACTACACCAGCGATTGCTAACTTCTTCAGGGAAGGTTGCGAAGATCGAGTATTAAACTCTGCTCCATTCTTTGCAACATGTTTCTATCAGTACGTGAACGACAAGTCTCTAATCTGGCATCATGGAACGTACACGACAAACAAGCTTTAGGACTATACGAATTCTGCGCACCAGAACACCGATCTTAAAAGGAAAGTATCAAATAGAACAAATGCCGTTTCTCGATGTGTTGAACGAATGTTGGACGGGTTACTGCACCTACCCCGCCCAGAAGAAAATTGTCTGAGTACTGTTAACAGACTGTCTACAGTCCTAACTGAAGGCAGTTGAAGTATGTATCCGGAAAAAACACCGAATTAGATCAGAATTCATTGGTAAACGACGTTCCAAACCTATTTAGCCAAAGACAGTCTAATGGCACTTTTTCTACGCTGTGGAGCACATCACTTAAAACAAGACACATATACTAATAAATATGATGCCAGACTAGTTTACCTCACCAGCAGAAAATTATAAACATGCTGCCTTCAGTAAAACACTTTCCGATGTTCGCAGCTTGTCATCTGAATGTGAAGAAAAACGAAGGCTGACAATCAGATCGATGTCCAAGCGCTGTACCGGTACTGAACATAAACGTCTCATCTACAACTTGGAAAAGTAACTATAGGAAAAGGTAGTCTTAGTTAAGGCCTTAAGATACAAAGAGCTTACGTTATCCTTCGTCTTACAGGGCCCCGATAGTGAAAACAGCATTAGAAATTCGAATGTGCAGCATGAAATTTAACCGTGACGGTGACCATAATCGTCGTCGATCCTCGAACCGGGCACAAGGAACACATCGTTCATAAAAAAAAGAAATTAAGTATCTGATTTCAAGCGCAAGTGTTGGCGTTGTGAATTGTCTCTGTTTCCTCTCGGGGCAGAACTTTGGCATACCCGTCCGAGGTGACGTCACTCTTTCTACAGTAAATCAGCATGCTACTGTAAAAGAGACTCATCAGTCACGACAATATCGTTTCCTGAGGAAGGAGACTGTAAATATCACCGAGAGCGTGACTTTTAATTCAAACATGAGGCGAAGGAAACACACACAGGGTGTACATGCCGGTTTCGCAGTATGTAAACCACGCTAAGTTCTATCGAACAGTAGAACACAAAGTTGAAATTGAATTAATATTGCATTTAACATAAATTCATTACCTGGAATCTGGATACTGTGTCTCGAGGGGATATATGCCCTCCTGCAATACAACCCAGTGACACGGGTTGCCCACATTGACAGACATTAACTTTAGTATAGCATATTTGCAGGCGAAGGGGTGCAGTCGTTAATCCAGTGGACTCGCACTCACGAGGGTGACGGTTCAGATCCGCGTGTGGCCTTCCAAATTTAAGTTTACCGTGCTTTTCCTAAATCGCTCCAGGCAAATTCCTGGATGGTTGCTTTGAAATGGCACGGCTGATTCCCTTCCCCATCGCTGGAACGTTCCGAGCGTATGCTCCATCTCCAATTAGCTCGATGTCGACGGGACGTTAAACCATAATTTTCCCTCCTTCTGCCTTGTCGAATGATTCATTCACACCTGGTCAACGTCGCCATGGATGACGGCAAAGAAGCTACACTACTTCCCTAAACGGAGCGCTCAGGTTGTATTTAGAAGCCCGCACGCCTCCAAACCAGCTGTTCTGGTTGCGGCTTGATTTCAGCTAGCAGTCAACTCGTGGTCATCGGGAAGCTATCGATCAACCATCCAGCACTCACTATCAACAAGTGTTTGTTTTTGACTTAGCCTATAGCTCTATTCCCATTTAACTTCCTTATTCTGGACTGTGTCAAAATTGATCATTTTACTCTATTGGTTGGGCGTTGCTTTTATGTGATAATTAATGGACCTGGATGATTCGCATTCAGACTCTTCACGTGAGCTGAAAAGTATGCACTGTGACTTTAATAAATGTATTGATTATAGTGACACTAGGATTGGTACGTATGTAGACTTTTGGGGAAACTCGCAATTTAGGGTGTGCCTTACAGGCTCTGTTACTACCGTCCCAACAGTGAATTAGTTTTTTTTTAGTAAGTTTGGAAATTTATTTTATTCCCCATATTGCTTCATGCTCATCTGTTTTAATATCTAAGGTACCAATACTGGACTATTTGAGTGGATTTGTGACAATGGTATTGCTTAGGCTCTCTGATTACGAGGCTGAATCACGCTTTCATTGTTGCATCGTCACTACATTTTGTTATGCAGCTTGACAGATCATTCAGACAGGGAACTTTCCTTATTCTTAACAATATTAGAATTTCCAACGAGTAACAGCCATGAGAAGAAGAAGAAGAAAAAAGATGTTCCTTATTATGTAGTATGTTGTGGAGGAAAGTATTTTTGTGGTGGTGAGTGTCCCATAACACTGCTAGCTTTACTGAAGATTGATTATTAAATGTATCAACTATCTGTGTGCAATTTGTTACTTATATACCATTATAACAGAAAATTTCTCCACTTTTCTGTTTGATATCTCCTTGTAAATACTTTCTGGCAGTATCTCACAGTATTTCAATTTTGTTATTTAAATTTATTACGTAGGCTTCGTTGGTAACTCGCTATGTCTCAACAAAACTGGCTGAGAAAATTTCTTGTACATTAAAGAGAAACCGTCCAATCTCGGACCATCTGTAGCTTTACTGTGATCATAGAAATGCCTTTTTGTTTTGTAAGATTCTCTTAACACGTTTTTGAGGTTTCCTAATTGCTTCTGGCAAAGACGACTGAAAAGTGTTTTGAGCTCAGTGAGTTTTGGATATTTGGAAATGAAACTTTAATTCATGTAAAGAAAACAAGAAGCTTGTGATTTACGTTACCGGAACACAGAACAGCTCCAGCGAAACACGAACGCCGCGAAAAATATTTGCAGAATAGTGAGACACGGTTGTCGTCTGGACTAAAAAACATTTTCGGATTCTCATATTCTGGTTTGGAAATGAATTGTTATCCGAGTGTTTAATATGTGATATTGAGTCCACGAGTGCAGTATCCTGTTCCAGTGATGTTCTGATTATATTATAGTTACATAAAATACATTTAAAACTTCCAGTTTCTAGTGTGCACGATCCGTCTGAAGAGCCTCAGCACGAAACGAAGAAACTTTCCAGCAACATTATTTGCTATTTGAATTAATAAAGGATTACGAACAGAGAAATAAGGAATATGAACCAAATTAAATGTTTGATGATCATGCTAAGAAGACTATGAACTGGAACTGCGTGCGACTGGGCCATGTCTACTGTGTTTGCCGATGGAAATCGACTCCGCGGAACAGGTCACGGCTCAATGACAATTGTGATGCAACACCTTTCTTCGTGAAACATTCCGAGTTTAAACCTTCTGTACGCAGGTCAAAACCCGTTCTGTGTCTTCAAGAGGATGTCCAGTAACTTAAGATGGAACTCATTCTACAATATACTGAACAGGACGGGAAGTTTCACTACTGGTGGATAATGTCCAAACCTCATAGTGTTGTCGATAGGTAAGATGGAAACCTGTCAGATATGACTGCATGATCTTGCACCAACAATGAAGAATATGCCGCATCCTATCATCAATGTAAGTGCCGAATCATAATTCCACTTCACCTAACGGTCGTTTCAGTGATGATCAAACACGTGTTTTTATTACACATCGATCTTGTCAAGTATCTGATCTATTACGTAAATAGCTGAAAAAAATCATCCACAGAAATTCTTACCTTATACAGCAGAGCAACAAAGCTCTCAGATTGGTGATGTTGCTTTCGACATAAGTGTAACTGTAAGGAACCTCGAGATAACATATGAAAATTCACAACCAGCCTTAATTCGTCGTAAAGGGATAATGCACGTGGAAAATGACAGCATTAATGAAACAAATGCCGTTAATGTCATTAAATATCTGTCGCTGAATCTAAGAAATCGGAGCGGAATTAACACCTGAAATAAGAAACTTGGCTTCTAAAGAAAATTATGGGAAACACTTCTGGAAAAAGAACAACAGAAAAATGCTGATGAGTAGTTATTTGCTTGTATGTAATTTATTAAGGTAGTGTACTAACATCTATGTTTCACTACTTTATTTGCTTAGCAATACTATCGAAGCAACTGAACAAATCTTCTGAGCCACTCTCCAGTTTTTTGTTCAACATTTTTCCGGATTTTCTTGTGACGTGAATATGACTCCAGTTCCAAGAGACCCGTTTTACGAACTTTATTTAGTCGGTAGAGTACATTGAGAGTTTACTCTATATTAGCAAATGCGTATCCTGTGTTGTGTATGGGTGTGGTTATTGGTGATGATGTACATCTGTTGTGACGGATTCCGTTTAGTGAAGCAGTGGTACCACTAAATATCAATTTTCTAAGCAGCTGTGCTTTCCCTGTGGCGGAACTCACGTGTTATATTCCCCGTACATCACACATCCAAAAGTTTATGCCCAAATACCATAACACACGAAAAAACTAAGCTGAAAATTTTAATCATTCTTCAAGGAATAAATCATTCTTTAAGGAATAGATTAAAGAACATTTACAATGGATAAAATTAGAGATAGAGAAAACATACATATGTTTATTGTGCAACACGATTTGAAGGAATGGAATAGATTCCCGAGATGAGGATGGAGGACATCAGATGTTTAGTAAGCAGTGTGTTGCTTTTGTCTGAAAATATTACAAAGAAATCAAGAAAATGATACGGAATTGTTAGAAGAAAGGCGAAAACATCTCTGTCACAAAAGACGTTGCGTAAATATAGTGAACAAGAGTTTGAAATATAGTGACAATGAAATGAAATGATCGTATGGCATTATTGGCCAGGAGCCACAGTCTGGGGTTAGCTTTCTGCCCGACGCTACTTCGACTTGCGCATCGATGAAGATGAGATGAAATAATGAGGACAAAACAAACACCCAGTCGGCGAGCGAAAAAATTGTCCGCGCCAAATGATTCTGTTGACACAGACGGGGATTTCAAGAGAGTGAAAAAAGGGAAGGAAGAAAAATTAGTGTTTAGCGTCACGACTTTAGAGATGTTTCACGTGAGTGCCTTAAGGTCAAGGTATTAGAGAATGGTGAAAGATCATAAACAAACAGTAACTGATTCGCATTCGTTTCATATTGGATTCAAATTCAACGAAAAATTCTCCATTCACTCATCTATAGAGGTGAAACTTTTCCATCTGTAAGCACTTACTTTCACGTTCAGCATAGCGTTCGCTATCGTTTGGGAAAAAATTGAGGTGACAAAAGTGAAGGGACAGCGATATGTAAATTCGTGCTCAAAAGTATCCGAACTACCTGAATTGCATTTCGCCTGATTCGCATGTAACCCACATAACGAAGCTGTCTAGCAGGTCCTCTAATAGCCCCTTGGTACAGTCACTTGACTATTGAAAATGGTTCCAACAAGTCACCACTAGAAAACACTGCTCTGTATCGTAATAACTCAAATGTAAAGTAATACTACGATACTACAAATATCAGGGAACATCTTATCACAGATAAGACTGTGCTTAAGGCTTGTAAGCTCACATTTATTACTATAAACGACATACCTGAAATGTTACCACTCTCATTATTACGTCAGATAAGTATTGCACGTAGTAAGTCCGTTGTATTCATGATTTCCTCTTCAAAGTAACATACCGTTATATAACACAAAATGACATTAAAAATTTAAGTTATTCACGAGCGGCTAGTTGAGAATAAGTATGAACTTCAAATCACACGACGAACCGACTCGTTCAGCATATGGATTCAAACCCAGGGCATGCAGACCAAGCAAAGATTTCGTGACTGACGGTAACTAACAGCCATTCCTGATTAGGCATACAGAGAGTGATATACCTCGATTTTAGACAGTATCAATTAGCAAATATCAACTTTAAATTACACAACGCAAACATTTTTAACAGACGCGAATTGTTACCCAGCACCTGTTGTCCTTGTTAACGAACTACGAGAGATGTTAAATATTGCTTCTTAACAAATAAATTGATTGAAATGCCGTGAGGTAAAGCTTTGTGTTGGACAGGGATTCGAACCCAGAACCTAATCGGATAGATATCGAAGCACAATCAACTGTGACATATCGGATTTTCTCGGCCGTAGCTAGATGTATTAACTGAAATGACGAGACGAAACATTAATTTTTTCCTTCCCAGGACTGCAACCCGGCACCTATCGCTGTTATATTCTAGAGAAAACGAACGTTAAATATGGGTTTGTTGCACCAGCATCGACATGTGAGCATGTTTGAACTAGAAATAGTATAACGAAGAGTTCAGTGCTGACATATCGTTGTTGACTACACACAAAGAGACGTTAGCTACCGAATTTTTCTCCACCAGCAGCTCGGAGTAACATCTTGAACTTACAGTGATCTAACAAATAGTTCTGTGTCCCACTGGGAGTCAAAAACGTCAAATATCGTTAGTGTTGACAATGAATGAAAATATATTACAAATCGAAATTATTATCCACCAGCAGATAGGTGTTCCCATGCTAGATCTTGATAATACATAATGAAATCTTTAGTGCCGGGCCAGGATTCGAACCCATTCACGCGCAATATGTGGAGATGTTGAGGAATCTGCAGTTTTGAACAAACAACAAATTGTAGCCGAGCTGTATTGTCACGAAGGGAACAAATTCCGCGTTCAGGGCGGTCTGAGTTGCATTCCCAGTTCATAACCAATTTTATCGACATACAGAAGCTCAGATAAAAGATGGAATAAGTGTCCTGTGAGCCTACATAGCGTTTGTTTCGTCACTACAAATAAATAACTAGTATAAGAAAGGTTACTGGTGATAGAGTTTCTACACTCCAGACTTTATTGTGGTTCAACCGAACGTCTACTTGGTAGAGAAGGAATATCATATTTAATGTGAATTTCAGACCACAATGCCATTATATCTTCTTCACCTGGTGTAGCCAGAAGAGAATGGAATCTGTCTCTCCCTATCTAAAATCATTGACCGACGTTGGAATCGAAGCCAGACCACAGAAATAAGAACCTACCATCAGCTCAACAGACCACCAAATCCTCTTCTCAGGGGCTCACTTTTCTATCATAACGATGTTGTGCCACACTGACAGCATTCTGACACACAGGCTCCCTGTATCAATTTGCAGCATGTTCAGTAAATTCATTTACTTGGTAGACCGAATCGCCATGAACTAGCTGCGTCGATTACCCAGTGCATACATTCAACTTTATTTTGTAATCACCAAAATAAAATCACGTAAATGCCACCAAAACAGAACTGGCAACAGTGTAGGATGCAGAAATTTAAATAGGAAGTGTTCCTTTCCACTTGAGCTACTCTATTGCGCTATCTGTTTGTTGAAAACATCGCGCAGTGCAAAAGAAAAGGTGTAACTGTTTGTCTCTCTGAATTCTAGACCCAGCCACATGCATTATCTCACAGCGTTGTGGAATGCAGAAGTTCTGGAAGTATTGGTTTTGAGTTCTGGAGTTGTTGTATCTCTGTGTCAGCTTGTAGCGTAATGGCAAGTATAGCGCACGGTAGATAAGATGTCGCGAGTTCTAGTACATTCGTTACCGTATTTTTTAAAACGCAATTCTGCTGTCGGCTAAAGTTATCAATCTAATGGAACTTGTAACATAATTCCCTTCAGTTCTCAACCCAAAATAGTCGTATGTAGTAAAAGGGCTAACTTCTACGACATTTTGTTCATTTCAGGTTTAATAGACAGCCAGACAGTAGATGCATCTCGAAACTTTTGTATTATGTATGGGTAGAGCGCATCGTGCCAAAATACGTCGGAAAAGTATTTTCTACATTAGCTGTCGTCTGGTAGTGGCATTTTATTCTTCTTCAAACCTTGTTTGAGAGCTTAAACTCAGAACAAGATTTCTACATGCTTGTAATCAATAAACTGCATGTGCATTTTAAAACTGTTTTACATAACATCAGAGAATTCGCATATATCGTTGATGATTAATTTCTCTCTCATGTGTACTATTGTTTTAACAACATTAAAGGAAATCTTACGAAAATTGTGAACTGTATTATAAAAATGAAATAAAACTACCCACGATAACCTTACGACGAAAGTCTGTTTTAATAAAACTGAGTATCTCTACACAAGAGTGCCTCTATCTACACGAATTGGTAAAATACAACTCACTTAGATTTTGATTGGGTCTGTGTTTATTTGGTACGCTGTGTCCTACTCAAGAGGTATGCAGATGTGGCATTTCATAAATAAAGTTATGTATTCCTAGAAACCCAAAATTCCCTTGTCAACAGCGGAAAGAGGCGTTACCTGTTGTGCAGCATTGTAAGTTTTTCACCATTGCACTATGAGCCGAAAGTATTTTCTTGCGTCTTCCTTATCGATGTTTGATCTGACTGCTTGTAGCTCTTTCTCAGAAGGGATAAAAACGCTGCTCTCAGTGAGACCGGAACTTCGAACCATAACACACGCTTTTTCACACAGCAGCTCGTTACCACACAGCTGGCGAACAAGTACGTGCCGTGGCTTCCTCTTACGAGAACAGTAGTGTTTAGAACTCGTAAACAGCTATTTGAAGGACGAGATTAGTTGCGATTTCCACGTACAACAGCTTTACTGGCCTCAAAACCGTAAATTTACAGTCTTTTGTTACACCTCAAGCGACAATAACTCAGATTATTCAATGGAAATGACAGGTAAAAATCAAGTGAACTTTGAGGCTTAATTCTGTGCTCACCAGGAAGTACCTCGTCGATCACAGAGTTGCCAAACATACATTGCCTTGTTGCCAAATCTCAGTTACAATACCAGCAGGAAGAAGACGAACCGATGTGGTCTTACAGCGGGCTGGGAAGTGACCATAGCTGGTGTCTACAAGTCTCGGCTGCTACGGCCTGGAATACGTAGTGCGTCTGATTCGCAATTCTGTAATTAGGTTTAGGGACTGCAGCGTAGTTACTAATAATACTCAGAACTGACTGCAAACTAAGCATCATAAATCAGTAACTCTCATAGTTGTTTTTCGTAAGTGTACTCAAAGCTAAGAAATTCATTCACAGAAGTTTTCATGCCTCGCCGACAGTCGAGCACAACAAACAAATAAATATAGAAAAAGAATGTGTGTGTGTTTTCATTCTATACTATCCAATTCCAAAATTATCGCAATATTAGTTCAAATTTAATACTAGCTTCTATAATGTAGGAAAGTATTCCAGAGTTGCAAAACTCGCATCCGACTCATTGATCTTACGCTTAGTCGCTGACCATAAATTTTAGCTCAGAGTGACACCAGTTTAAGTAGCCTAATGTAGCGAAGACTGTTTGCCAGTGCTCTTTCTAATCGGAATATACGCAATTCTCTCATTGGGCTCCATAAGTACAATGTAACAGTAATTTCTACGTGTATGCAATGAATACGAATTAGAATTTAGTGGTGCTCTCTCTTCAACTTCTGTATACATTATGCCTGACCTAAATGGGCCCTTTTTCATTAGAGGCCCTGGGCAGTGCAACATCACACTGACAACAGTAATGTGCATATACTGACAACCTGACTGTTCGTTTCACCTGATTTTGTAATCATTTAAATAAAACAACATGTCCTTCCAGTGGGAGACATTTCGTCACTCTTTTCAAAAATGGTTCAAATGTCTCTGAGCACTATGGGACTCAACTGCTATGGTCATCAGTCCCCTAGAACTTAGAATTACTTAAACCTAACTATCCTAAGGACATCACACACACCCATGCCCGAGGGAGGATTCGAACCTGCGACCGCAGCAGCAGCGCGGCTCCGGACTGTAATTTGTCATTAAGGTTTTTGCCTTCCTGCCAGCGAACTGCGGGAGAGTACGGCCGGTAAACGATTCACAAACCACGATTTAGTGCCATTAAGACGATATCTTTAAATATTGTCGTAGCTGAAGGAATTTAGTTTCGTCTTAAATCGACTCAAGCAGCAACGTTCACAGACATCTCAAATAGGAAAAAGCTCATTATCCAGGTACGAAGGTTGTAAAACAAACGTCCCACAGTTTGTATCTGGTTGATCTTTTCGTCTGATAGCACTGCGTAAGTATTTTGTATATGAGGGATCAAAAAAATGGTTCAAATGGCTCTGAGCACTATGGGACTTAACTTCTGAGGTCATCAGTCCCCTAGAACTTAGAACTACTTAAACCTAACTAACCTAAAGACATCACACACATCCATGCCCGAGGCAGGATTTGAACCTGCGACTGTGGCGGTCGGCGGCTCCACACTGTAGCGCCTAGAACCGCTCGGCCACACGGCCGGCTACGGCCGTAGTCTTGAGGTAAAACGCGAGACTAATTAATACAACGTCTGGTAACTAAAAGCAGCGTCGACAAAGTTTTTATCACCCCTTTCCTCTTGGTGCTGAAGTTATGAGTGTAATTCAAGCGAATCTACAATACATTTCGCTGTCTGTCACACTGGTAATAATAGTTTGGTCCAACAATGTTTTAGCGAATGATTTTTTTGCCGACCATCTGCCTCTGAAGACCGCATGCGTCTGAGTTCTCTGGGGCCCGTTTACTGCCAACCGGCGGGGGCTGAGGCACTGCGTTGTCTCGCCTTCTGCCGACAACGTCTGCTCCACTCCGCACTCTTGACCATGTAAAATGCTTTAATGTTGTTGAATGGTGACCCATAAAATCTGTCTAGGATTTTTGTTTCACTCTTGATAGCAAAGGAGGCACAAAACCGTTTTTATTTGATGATTATTTTATTACACTAGAATACAATACATAAATGTGGCACACAATTAATTTCATTGTTTGTGATCCAGTGCACTACAGTAAAAGCGTCACATTTAGCGTGGAGGCCCTATTGTAAAAAGAGGTTCATTTCCTTCATACTTATCACCCTGGCATGTGAGTCTTAAGTGAAGAACAATATTGAAATTCGTATTGCTGATGGTCGATTCGAATTTCTTCAGAGACACTGGTATTGCGCAGCAGCTTGACAGTCAGAAAGCCAAGATCTGTGACCATTAACGCAACTTACTTAGTCGAGCTACCAAGAGGATTTGATGTGTAAAGGTTTTCTTCCGATTTTTATACAGAATTTTTTCTGGAAATTCGCAGCTCCATAAAATATATCAGAAAAAAAAGCTCGCACACTCTGGCCCTTACCACGGTTAGAAGTGATGACTAATTGAGACGTTCTGACCCGACACACGGGCGGTACCACCGGGCTACGGATACACTGCTGCCTGTACGCCGCTCTCATCGTGGTATTTGGCGCTCAGCCTCATAACGCATCGTGAAAGATAATAAAAGTTGTCATGTTGTGACTTGGCAAGACAGCCAAGCCACTAGGAGGTGAAGCCGAAAGGCACGCGTTTAAGCTCACTCTGGCTGGCGTGAGGTCTGGAACAGTTAAAGGATTTGAGTCTAGCAAATAAAGTACGTAGCTGTTAGAATACGTAACTTTAATCCATAATTGGTAAACATTGGTCTGACGGTACATGCATCACAAGATAAATAGCAAATGATAATGGCGCCTTGCTAGGTCGTAGCAAATGACGTAGCTGAAAGCTATGCTAACTATCGTCTCGGCAAATGAGAGCGTAATTTGTCAGTGAAACATCGCTAGCAAAGTCGGCTGTACAACTGGGGCGAGTGCTAGGACGTCTCTCTAGACCTGCCGTGTGGCGGCGCTCGGTCTGCAATCACTGACAGTGGTGACACGCCGGTCCGACGTATACTAACGGACCGCGGCCGATTTAAAGGCTACCCCCTAGCAAGTGTGGTGTCTAGTGGTGACACCACATGTCACTTACGTGAAGAATAGCATTTCTTTAGGCAAAAAATTGAATTTTCTGTCTGAGTGTCTTAGTTTACATGAGGATTATATAGCACGAGTCATTCAAATGGAAAGGGAATATGAAGTGAATTTAGCGAGTCAATTCAGTACCATACGCGGAAGTGATTGCACTGTCACAGTGTTGCCTAATGTTTCTGACGATGTTGCCAATTCTCAGCTGTGCTAGGAACAACTCTGTAGCGGTATGCGAGGAGAATCCCGTGCTCGTATCATAGGAGGACATGGAGAGGAGGCGCGGGATTTGGTTAATATGCAGCGTTTTCTCCTACCAGTTGTGTCAAACATTCAGGTGTATAATCTTCCATCACGATTACAGTTTCCTGCAAAATATATACGAATAAAACACTTACTTTGTGACAGAAGATTATTTCAGTACATTAAAAAGACTTTGGAAATCACTTATGCCCACCTGTCACAAAAGTAAGATAACAAACACATTGCAGCTCGAAATCGATTGCACCTATGTGCAGTCTTGTGACGTTTAAATAAATCGTCTTAACGGCACTAAATCGTGGTTTGTGAATCATTTACCGGCTGTACTCTCCCGCATTTCACTGGTTGGAAGGCAAAAAGCTTACTGACAAATTTCACACGAGGAAAAGGGGGACGAAATGCCTCCGACTTGAAGGCCATGTTGTTTTATTTAAATGATTACAAAATCAGGTAAAACGAACAGTCAGGTTGTCAGTATAAGCACATTACTGTTGTCAGTATGATGTTGCACTGCCCAGGACCTGTAATGATAAAGGGCCCTTTTAGGTCAGGCATATTGTATACAGAAGTGTAAGAGAGAGCACCGCTAAATTCTCATCCGTATGCATTGCATACACACAGAAATTACTTTTACAGTGTACTTATGGAGCCCAATGAGTGAATTGCGTATTTTCAGGTCAGAAAGAGCACTGGCAAACAGTCTTCGCTACATTAGGTTACTTAATCTGGTGTCACTCTGAGCTAGAGTTTACAGTCAGCGACTAAGTGTAAGGTCAATGAGTCGGATGCGAGTTTTGCAACTGTGAAATACTTTCATAGATTACAGAAGCGAATATTAAATTTCAACTAATATTGCGAAAATTTTGTACTTGGATAGCTTAGAATGAAAATCTTTCTGTTTATTGCAAAGGAAAACAAGTCATTTTATGAAACATTGTCTGTCATACACAACTTGAAACAGGTCATGTCGACCAAATCATATGGAAGAACTGACAGCGACGTATATTGCAAGGCAGTAAGATCTCTTGCTTTTTGGTTTGGCAGTACTCGATAGCCATTTCTAGGCGCAAATAAATGAAGAAAGGCAGTGCGTTTTTGTTATCAAGTAATGTCTTCATCAATTACTTTAGTTTTAATGTAATCTACGAGCAATTACTGATGTTTGATATTAACATGAAAAGGATTCCGTAGACAGGGAAACAACCCGTTCTTGGGAAACTACTTCTATAGTCCAGAATGAGAATTTCACTCTGCAGCGGAGTGTGCGCTGATATGAAACTTCCTGGCAGATTAAAACTGTGTGCCCAACCGAGACTCGAACTCGGGTCCTTTGCCTTTCGCGGGCAAGTGCTCTACCAACTGAGCTATCGAAGCACGACTCACGCCCGGTACTCACAGCTTTACTTCTGCCAGTACCTCGTCTCCTACCTTCCAAACTTTACAGAAGCTCTCCTGCGAACCAGGAGAGCTTCTGTAAAGTTTGGAAGGTAGGAGACGAGGTACTGGCAGAAGTAAAGCTGTGAGTACCGGGCGTGAGTCGTGCTTCGGTAGCTCAGTTGGTAGAGCACTTGCCCGCGAAAGGCAAAGGACCCGAGTTCGAGTCTCGGTTGGGCACACAGTTTTAATCTGCCAGGAAGTTTCATATCAGCGCACACTCCGCTGCAGAGTGAAATTCTCATTCTGGAAACATCCCCCAGGCTGTGGCTAAGCCATGTCTCCGCAATATCCTTTCTTTCAGGAGTGCTAGTTCTGCATGGTTCGCAGGAGAGCTTCTGTAAAGTTTGGAAGGTAGGAGACGAGGTACTGGCAGAAGTAAAGCTGTGAGTACCGGGCGTGAGTCGTGCTTCGGTAGCTCAGTTGGTAGAGCACTTGGCCCGCGAAAGGCAAAGGACCCGAGTTCGAGTCTCGGTTGGGCACACAGTTTTAATCTGCCAGGAAGTTTCATATCAGCGCACACTCCGCTGCAGAGTGAAATTCTCATTCTGGAAACATCCCCCAGGCTGTGGCTAAGCCATGTCTCCGCAATATCCTTTCTTTCAGGAGTGCTAGTTCTGCTTGGTTCGCAGGAGAGCTTCTGTAAAGTTTGGAAGGTAGGAGACGAGGTACTGGCAGACGTAGAGCTGTGAGTACCGGGCGTGAGTCGTGCTTCGGTAGCTCAGTTGGTAGAGCACTTGCCCGCGAAAGGCAAAGGACCCGAGTTCGAGTCTCGGTTGGGCACACAGTTTTAATCTGCCAGGAAGTTTACTTCCATAGTGATCAAAAGGCATAAAATGATCTTCAAGTACAGTGTTCCAGCAGATGTATGACGAAAATGATAATAATAATGACGGAAATAATCGAATTATCCGGTAACCTCACACTTCCCAGTGGATTTTCTCGAAGTAATAAATTTGCTAAATTTGTGAAAATTTCAAAATGGCTTCACATCGAGCCTATGATGCCTAGAAGAGTCTTTACATCCTGCTGACATGAGAATAGCATAATCTCCGCTTCAGAAGCTTGCTTCTACTTAACCATTTAATAATCTCGCGTTTTTTCCACCGTGACTAATTTTGTAAGCTAAGCACATGACCTGTTACAGCACATTCCTGGTGCTGGGAAATGTGGCCACAATGGTCTGGCGGAACGAACTGTCACAGGTGCAATTCGTGGGTTCAGGCATTTATTTTTAAGAGGCACAAACAGATTTACTTCACCCCTGCTAACATCAAGAGAAAGATGTTATAATCTAGAATCCACATTAAACATCGCGTTCCTTCATTACCAACTGGTCAGAGCCGGTTTACGTTGGGAAATGACAAAGCGGGAGTCATGGTAAACAGAAATACAATCGCCAGTAAACTTAATTACATTAGAAAATTTTATTTTATTTGATGAACCGATAGCCGTTTAAAGGAACAGGGCTCTCACTTTACTTGTACTTGATTGAACTAGAGACGTTGAAAAATTTGGTGCTGGACTGTGATTCGAATTCGTATCTCCTCTTTCGAGGATCTGAATCTCTCGGAACAGTATAGTTCAATCATTCCGTTCCTTTTCTCAAGACTGCAATCTTCTCTAGGTCTCCTCCAAAGGTAAGTATGTGGGTCCGAATCCTGATCCAGTACAAAAATATTCATAATTTCATTTCAAGCCCTATCACGTGCACACCGGCCTGTTAGTGAAAATTAACGTACATTTTTAGTGTCTGTTATGTGCTGCCAACAATCGCAATAGGTGTCGTTATTTCTGGTCAAACACGCACACATCTTACTATTGGTGAGTAAGCAACTGATACTTAAGCTATATTCGTGGATGCAAGGTAGGTGTGCAGTTCTATTGTCGCTTAGGCACAAAAGTTTGTATCCTTATTTTAGATTCAAACACCTAGCAGCTGGTAAGAAAAACCGATACGTAACATTTTACTTAGTTAACAATCCGATTACGTGTTGGGTTCGTATCTCTGTCACAGACCTTCACATTATACACTTCATCTTTAAAAGCATGCGCACTTTGTTACTTCAGAATAGAGGTATATCAGACATCTTTCGTGGTTAGTTAACAGGAACGAAAGGGTCTTGATAGAAGTTCTGGTTTATTACAAAAACTGTCGTTTGTTATTTTCAAGTTTAGATTTGGTTACTGGTATTGGCAAAAACTTCGGTAATTCATGACTCTTCATAGCTAGTCATCCATATGATATGATTAGATTAGATTACATTAGATAAATTCTTGTTTCATAGTTCATGAATACGATAGTTCGTAATGATGTGGAACGTGTCATTTTAATGAAAGATTTCTTTACATATCATGATTAAATTTCTTTACAATTTTTTAGTCTCTCTTTCTCATTCTTTTTGATTTTTATCTGTCTCTCTCTCTACGCGCTCTGTCTCTCTCTCTCTCACACACACACACACACACACACACTTATTTGTTTGTTGTGCTCGACTGTCGGCGAGGCACGAAAACATGTGTGAATGAATTTCTTAGTTTTGAGTACACTTACGAAAGGAATATAAAAACAACTATGGGAGTTACTGATTTATGATGCTTAGTTTGCAGTCAGTTCTGAGTATTATTAGTAACTACGCTGCAGTCCCTAAACCTAATTACAGAATTGCGAATCAGACGCACTACGTATTCCAGGCCGTAGCAGCCGAGACTTGGAGACACCAGCTATGGTCACTTCCGAGCCCGCTGTAAGACCACATCGGTTGGTCCTCTTCCTGCTGGTATTGTAACTGAGATTTGGCAGCAAGGCAATGTATGTTTGGCAACTCTGTGATCGACGAGTTACTTCCTGGTGTGCACTGAATGAAGCCTCAAAGTTCAACTGATTTTACCTGTCATTTCCATTGAGTAATCTGAGTTATTATCGCTTGAGGTGTAACAAAAGACTGTAAATTTACGGTTTTGAGGCCAGTAAAGTTGTTGTACGTGGAAATCGCAACGAGTTCTAAACACTACTGTTCTCGTAAGAGGAAGCCACGGCACGTACTTCTTCGCCAGCTGTGTGGTAACGTGCTGCTGTGTGAAAAAGCGTGTGTTATGGTTCGAAGTTCCGGTCTTACTGAGTGCAGCGTTTTTATCCCTTCTGAGAAAGAGCTACAAGCAGTCGGATTAAACATCGATAAGGAAACCGCAAGAAAATACTTGCGGCTCATAGTGCAATGGTGAAAAACTTACAATGCTGCACAACAGTTAACGCCTCTTTCCGCTGTTGACAAGGAAATTTTGGGTTTCTAGGAATACATAACTTTATTTATGAAATGTCACATCTGCATACCTCTTGAGAATGACACAGCGCAACCAATTAAACACAGGCCCAATCAAAATCTAAGTGAGTAGTATTTTACCAATTCGTGTAGATAGAGGCACTTTTGTGTACAGATACTCAGTTTTATTAAAACAGACTTTCGTCGTAAGGTTATCGTGGGTAGTTTTATTTCATTTTTATAATACAGTTCACAATTTTCGTAAGGTTTCCTTTAATGTTGTGAAAACAATAGTAAAGATGAGAGAGAAATTAATCATCAACGATATATGCGAATTCTCTGATGTTATGTAAAACAGTTTTAAAATGCACATGCAGTTTATTGATTACAAGCATGTAGAAATCTTGTTCTGAGTTTAAGCTCTCAAACAAGGTTTGAAGAAGAATAAAATGCCACTACCAGACAACAGCTAATGTAGAAAATACTTTTCCGACGTATTTTGGCACGATGCGCTCTGCCCATACATAATGCAAAAGTTTCGAGATGCATCTACTGTCTGGCTGTCTATTAAACCTGAAATGAACAAAACGTCGCAGAAGTTAGCCCTTTTACCACATACGACTATTTTGGATTGAGAAGTGAAGGCAATTGTGTTACAAGATCCATTAGATTGATAACTTTAGCAGACAGCAGAATTGCGTTTTAAAAAATACGGTAACGAATGTACTAGAACTCGCGACATCTTATCTACCGTGCGCTATACTTACCATTACGCTACAAGCTGACACAGAGGTACAACAGCTCGAGAACTCAAAACCAATACCTCCAGAACTTCTGCATTCCACAACGCTGTGAGATAATGCATGTGGTTGGGTCTAGAATTCAGAGAGACAAACAGTTACACCTTTTCTTTTGCACTGCGCGATGTTTTCAACAAACAGATAGCGCAATAGAGTAGCTCAAGTGGAAAGGAACACTTCCTATTTAAATTTCTGCATCCTACACTGTTGCCAGTTCTGTTTTGGTGGCATTTACGTGATTTTATTTTGGTGATTACAAAATAAAGTTGAATGTATGCACTGGGTAATCGACGCAGCTAGTTCATGGCGATTCGGTCTACCAAGTAAATGAATTTACTGAACATGCTGCAAATTGATACAGGGAGCCTGTGTGTCAGAATGCTGTCAGTGTGGCACAACATCGTTATGATAGAAAAGTGAGCCCCTGAGAAGAGGATTTGGTGGTCTGTTGAGCTGATGGTAGGTTCTTATTTCTGTGGTCTGGCTTCGATTCCAACGTCGGTCAATGATTTTAGATAGGGAGAGACAGATTCCATTCTCTTCTGGCTACACCAGGTGAAGAAGATATAATGGCATTGTGGTCTGAAATTCACATTAAATATGATATTCCTTCTCTACCAAGTAGACGTTCGGTTGAACCACAATAAAGTCTGGAGTGTAGAAACTCTATCACCAGTAACCTTTCTTATACTAGTTATTTATTTCTAGTGACGAAACAAACGCTATGAGGCTCACAGGACACTTATTCCATCTTTTATCTGAGCTTCTGTATGTCGATAAAATTGGTTATGAACTGGGAATGCAACTCAGACCGCCCTAAACGCGGAATTTGTTCCCTTCGTGACAATACAGCTCAGCTACAATTTGTTGTTTGTTCAAAACTGCAGATTCCTCAACATCTCCACATATTGCGCGTGAATGGGTTCGAATCCTGGCCCGGCACTAAAGATTTCATTATGTATTATCAAGATCTAGCATGGGAACACCTATCTGCTGGTGGATAATAATTTCGATTTGTAATATATTTTCATTCATTGTCAACACTAACGATATTTGACGTTTTTGACTCCCAGTGGGACACAGAACTATTTGTTAGATCACTGTAAGTTCAAGATGTTACTCCGAGCTGCTGGTGGAGAAAAATTCGGTAGCTAACGTCTCTTTGTGTGTAGTCAACAACGATATGTCAGCACTGAACTCTTCGTTATACTATTTCTAGTTCAAACATGCTCACATGTCGATGCTGGTGCAACAAACCCATATTTAACGTCTGTTAAAAGTGTTTGCGTTATGTAATTTAAAGTTGATATTTGCTAATTGATACTGTCTAAAATCGAGGTATATCACTCTCTGTATGGCTAATCGGGAATGACTGTTAGTTTCCGTCAGTCACGATATCTTTGCTTATTCTGCATGCCCTGGATTTGAATCCATATGCAGAGCGAGACGGTTCGTCGTGTCATTTGAAGTTCATACTTATTCTCAACTAGCTGCTCGTGAATAACTTAAATTTTTAATGTCATTTTGTGTTATATAACGGTATGTTACTTTGAAGAGGAAATCATGAATACAACGGACTTACTACGTGCAATACCTATCTGACGTAATAATGAGAGTGGTAACATTTCAGGTATGTCGTTTATAGTAATAAATGTGAGCTTACAAGCCTTAAGGACAGTCTTACCTGTGATAAGATGTTTCGTGGCATTTGTAGTATCGTAGTATTACTTTACATCTTGAGTTATTGCGATACAGAGCAGTGTTTTCTAGTGGTGACTTGTTGGAACCATTTTCAGTAGTCAAGCGACTGTACCAAGGAGCTATTAGAGGACCTGCTAGACAGCTGCGTTATGTGTGTTGCATGCGAATCAGGCTAAATGCAATTACGGTCGTTCGGTTACTTTTGAGCATGACTGTATATGTACATATAACGGTAGTATCGTGTACACAAGGTATAAAAGATCAGTGGACTGGCGGAGCTGTCATTTGTTCTCAGGTGATTCATGTGGTAAGGTTTCCGTCGTGATTATGGCCGCATGACGAGAATTAACAGACTGTTGAACGCAGAATGGTAGTTAGAGTTAAACGCATGGGACCTTAAACTTCGAAAATCGGTAGGAAATTCAATATTCCGAGACCCACAGTGCCAAAAGTGCGCCAAGAATACCAAATTTCAGGAATAACCTCTCACCACGACAAAGCAGTGGCCGACGGCGTTAATGACCGAGAACAGCAGCGCTTGCGTGGAATCGTCAGTACTAACAGACAAGTACCATGCGTGAAATAACAGGAGAAATCAATGTAAGGCGTACGACTAACGTATCCGTTACGACACTGCGGAGAAATTTGGTGTTAAGGGCTATGACAGTAGAAGACAGAAGCGAGTGCCTCTGCTAACAGCGCGACATCGTCTACAGTGTCCCTCCTAGGCTCCTGACCATACCGGCTAAACCCTAGACTACTGGAAAATCTTGGCCTGGTCAGATGAATCGTGATTTCAGTTGGGAAGAGGTGATGGTAGGGTTCGAGTGTGGCTCAGACCCCACGAAGCCATGGAGCCAAGTTGCCAATAAGATCGTGGGAGCTCCATAATAGCGTGGGCTGTGTTTACATGGAATAGGCAGGGTCCTTTGGTCAAACTGAACCGATCACTAACTGGGAATGGTTATGTTTCGCTACTTGGAGACAATTTGCAGCCTTTCATGGACGTCTTCTTTCCAAGCAACGATGTAATTTTTATGGATGCCATTGCGCCGTGTCACAGTTGTTCGTGGTTTGAAGAATATTATGGATAGTTCCAACGAATGATTTGGCCACCCAGAACGCTCGACATGAATAGCATCGAATATTTATTGGACATAATCGAGAGGTCATTTGGTGCACAAAATCCTGCACCGGCAACACTTTCGGAATTACGGACGGCTATAGAGGCAGCACGTCTCAATATGTCTGCAGGAGTTTTCCAGCGACTTGTTGTGTCCATGCCACGTCGAGTTTCTGCACTAGGGCGGGCAAAAGGAGGTCCGATACGATGTTAGGAGGTGTCCCGTGCCTTCTGTCACCTCAGTGTGATTCATTGTAAACTTTGTCAAACGTCACAGTGTACGACTCCTGTATTCAGGCGTTTTTAAATATTATTTTATTTAGGGTCATATAATTTAAAACTGCCGTAGTGCTTAAATATTTTGCCGGCAGCTGTGGTCGAGCGGTTCAAGGCCCTTCAGCCTGGCGCCGCGCGGCTGCTACGGTTGCAGGTTCGAATCCTGCCTTGGTCATGGACGTGTGTGATGCCCTTAGGTTAGTTAGGTTTAAGTAGTTCTACGTCTAGGGGACTGGTGACCTCAGATGTTAAGTCCCATAGTGCTTAGAGCGATTTGAACCATTTTTTCGATATTTTAATGGCTAAAAACGTTGCAGTCTTTAACCTGTCAACTCTGCTTTCGGTGCTAAACCGCAGATACCCGTAACCTTTTTTTCCAAATAATGAAACTTCAATGTCATTTGAGGAATTTGTATAGCATGTGCAATATAACTGTGCAGCTGTAGCCGTGTGGGGTGAAATTTAAACTATCTATTGGCTGGGCGAATCAATTCAGTTATGCTAATTCATTATGAAACTCAAATATTATTTTTTTTCTAGTTGCTAAGTGGTAATGGTAACAGTAACGGCTATTACACTGTAAAGGAGCTTTTCCAATGAAGCCCTTTGTAATTGGCTCGAATTAATACATTCGACTTCTCGGTTTAATTGTCCTGTGCGCATTTCCATAATGCAGTTATGCTAGTGCCAGAAACACAGTTATCGGTTACGCTCAGAAACAGTTTATGGCACATAAACGAACTTAATCGGCAACAGCCTGAATGGTGTGGTTTTCGTTTTACTGCAGTTATGCTTTTCACGGATCCCACAGAAATCCGCGTAATTTTAATGTGGAGCTTAAGCTGCCAAAAAGCAGATGCAGCTGGCACTAAAGAAAACCGTTTCAGACGCGAAAAGCAACAGAGACAAGATTCACGGTGCCATAATCCTGATAGACCAGATATCCGCCTCTAAAATTTAAACCTTCAAGTCAATAAAGAGTAAAGCGTGGTAATTAGTTAGTTCCTTTAAAGTCGTTTTATTCGAAATTTGATGTCTCGCGCTCAAAGTGAGACAACGGGATGGAAGCAAATTAAGTTAACTTGCCATTTGCGTGTTAAGGAACTGACGAATCAGAGATAATGGCTGGTCTGAAGATGTATTTATGTGCACAACTCGGAAGAAGGAATAGTTAGCTTCGGAAGATTCTGTTCAGACGATGGCCTGAACGTATGGGCGACTGTCAGGATCAGGATGTGCAAGACACCGCATACCTATGCCTTCCTTGTACCGTGTTTTCAGAGCCAGATGCATGCCTCACCTCGTCAGTGAATACGACCCAGCCTGCTCACGAAACACCATCTTGTACCAGTTCGTTAGAAATACCGCCCTTAACCTTAACAAATACATTACCTCTCCTTAACCCAGAACTGTTATAAAATATGCAAGTATTATTTTATAAAAATGGAGAAATAGAAATTACGTACATGTTTTTAAAATGTTTTACTCTGGTGGACGTGCAATGAGCACTTTAAGTACAATATTGTAATTTTCAAAACTACAGCAAATTGGCGATAACCTTCATAAGAATCATAGCACTTCACCCAACTGGACTAGCTTACAGGAGGAGAGTAGTAGGTCAGTAGAGCTGTTAAGAGTGTGTTTTGGAAAATATGTGGGAAGGAAACCAAACTTTCGGAAAGGGTGGAAATTTGCGGTAGCTCTGTCCCAGACATGAAGAGGATAAGGAATAGTGAGTTCAAGTTGGAAGGATGAACAGTCTCTGGGTGGTTTCCGTGGTCAGGTAGGTACAAATGGTTAAGTCTCTTTGGAATAAGATGTGGCGAATGTCTAAGTGTGTAGTTGGGGGTGTGTGTTGGTACAAGTGGGGCAGGGGAGAAATGATGGTGTGGTTGCCGTCAAATGTGCGGGAACTGTAAGAAATTCAGAGGAGGAGGAGTAGGAGGAAGTAAGGGTAAACACATATGAGAGGCGAGGTGGAGTACTTGCTGGTGTTCGAGGATTTCGAGACAGTGGTATCAGTTTGGTGAAGATGAAATCTAGATTTCACTGGCGTAAGAGAAGATTCCATGAAGTTTCGGTCTTGCATCCGGTAGAAATCGGCTTCTTACCATAATATTTCGGCTGACAACCGTTCAAAACATTTTGGGTCTATAACAGACTCAAAATGGAGATTGGTGGTGGATGACACTGACTTTAAACGTAACGTTGGCGCGGAAGCGCATGCAAATCTGTGCCCGCTGCATGAGCGCCCTCTGTCGAATGTTGTTCCATCTGAGGCTAGTAGGCGCATACGTAACGACGATATACGAGCATGGACTCCCTATGTGAAACTGCGGGCTCGTGGAATTAAAGTTAATTGGTAAAAATATTAAAAAATATGCGAGACGTGTCATTAGAATTAAAATGTTTTTCTGCACGTACTAAAAAAATCATCTAACGCCTTATCAAGCTGAAAGCCACCATCACGATCAATAACATCTTCTGCCAAGCGTATTTACACAGACCCCGAAAGGGGTCTCTTCATTGTCAAGATTTGCGTGGCAAGATGTCGACATCATCCAGCAGCAGTGTCGAAACCTAACATAGCACTCATTAAGCCAGGAAAACTTCAAGAATCATATAAGGGAGGACTCATTGGATTAAGACTTTATAGGTGTGAAATATGACAAGGGGTGTAATCCAGTGCGCTTTTTGAGATGTGGTTAGTAGATGCACCTTCTATGTTAGTTTACTGTCAAAAGTTAGTCCGAGTTATTGTAATGTGTTACCTAATTACATGGGGTTGTTATAAATGGTGAAGCAGCGAGTGGTCCTTCCTATAATTATTGACTGGGTGTGGGGGCAGAGGTGTACAAATTCTCCTTCCAGACTGCTTGCCCCTGTCTCCGCCGCAATCGTTAAAGCACCTCAACCTGTCACACGGATACACAAGGGTTCATGTATACTGAAGCACGGTGGTTAAGAAAGCGAACTTGGGTTTCCGCTAGCCTGGCAAGCTTCATGGGACCCGTCCAGCCTGCTGCCCCTGACAACAGATTGCGTTATCAATACAACGTGACGAGCCAGGTATACGTTTGCGAAGGTAGTTTCACTGCATTTTATTTAACGTAACGGTTAGCGCAGTAATATGAACAAGCCAAACTTAACGGATATTGTGGGAAAATTAAGAATTTTGGATATATAAGTCAGCCAATAAATTGGAAATTTGTGGTAAGGTCTTATGGGACGAAACTGCTGATGTCATCGGTCCCTAAGCTTATGCACTACTTACTCTAACTCAAACTAACTTACGCAAAGGACAACACACACACACACACACACACACACACACACACACACATTCCCGAAGGAGGACTCAAACCACCGACGGGGGGCGCCACCCGGACTGTGACAGGACACCCTAGACCACGCGTCTACACCGCATAGTAAGCAGGGTAAAAGTTGTCGTGTGTTTATGAGGCGGCATCAAATAAATCGGTAGGTGTGTCTCAATGCAAACTGAGTAAAAAGCTACTAAACACTCATTCGGGAACCTCGAATATGTTGTGGCATGTCTGTAAATCTGACCATCAGTTTCCTCCATTCATAAATACAGGGCGACTATTACTGAACTATATGAAATTAAATCGTCATAATTTCTGAACGGTTTGCGTTAGGATGTTCTGACTGCGGGGTTGGCCGCGGGGCGTGATGGAAATTAGTATGTGCAGTATGGTTTGGTTTAACGACGAATCCCACTTTCATCCGGATGGGTTCGTCAATAAGCAAAATTGGCGCATTTTGGAAACTGAGACTCCGCATATCGCGGTCGAGAAGTCTCCTTACCCTCATCGGATGACTGTGTGGATGCAATGTCCAGTCACGCAATAATCGGTGCGAAATTCCGTGATAGCATGGTGACTACCGAACGCTGCGTGAAAGTTTTGGAAGATGATTTCATCCCCAGGATGATTTCGTCCCTATTATCCAGAGTGGTTCTGATTTCGACAACATGTGGTTCATGCAAAACGGAGCTCGATCCCGTCGAAGCAGGAGAGTGTTTGATGTCAAGGAGGAGCAGTTTGGGGACCTCTCTCTCGCTCTGTGATACCCAGAGGCCACTGACATAGGTCTAGATTGATCGCCATATTCTCCGAATCTGAACAAATGCGACTCCTTTTTGGGGTCTATATTAAGGAAAAGGTGTACAGTAATAACATCAAAACAATTCCTGAGATGAAAACAGCCATTCAGAAGGCCTTCCACAGCATCTATGTTCCGACACTTCAGCGGGTCATACAGAATTTCGCTGTTCGTCTGTGCCACATCATCGCCAATGATGGCAGGCGTATCGAAAATGTCATAACCTAAATCAGAAGATCCGTAGTGACCTTTACATGTTGAATAAAGTGTGTGCACCCCATGATTTGTAACTAATTTACGTTTTCTTCAAGTAGCTCAATAACTATCACCCTGTGTTTTGGAACAGGCAAAGGCTGAGTGTCTGACAAGTGTGTGGAAATGTGTGCCAAGGACTTGAGGCCATTCAGAAATATACATGTTTTCTAAATTTAGGGCAAACATTAATTGAAATAGGAAAAAATGTGGCTCAGTGGATATTAAAAACGACATTCTGGTGGTATGCAATGTAGTGGGAAGAAAGCTTAGTATAAAAGAGAAACCTCTTTTTTCAGACATGTACTTTTCAGATTAGCGTAATATGGAAAACGAACTTCGTGCTTACCAAAATGCGTTTCGGGAATTTAGAGGGAACTGTTTTGGACATTTAGAACTAATTCAGCAATCATGAATACACATCCTGCGAGAAGTAATTAAAATTGGTATAACTGAGATCATATTTTGTTGGAACACTCTAAGGCTACAGAAATTAAACTTCCAAAACGTTACTTCTATTGGCGATGCGATATAATACACATCTTCAGGTTCTTAGGTGGAAAGGGTTTCGACTTTCAGAGATGATTTTCATTAATGTAGAAAACATGTATCCACCTGATGATGGTTCGAATTGAGAATAGCAAGTAATAGTCAAAAGAATGTGAAGTTGCACAGAAAACCAGTCATATCGAAATAAATAAATAAGCCCGAAATATGCCGAAAAGGAAACGAAGGGCAAATAAAATCCATCATTTTTTGGTCTGCAATGACCCAAAATGAGTATATATTTCACTGAGCTTCGTCTCGTGAGACTCGAGTATTGTTCATCAACTGTCGAAACCTACTCATAACACCTCAGTGAAAGCGTACAGAATAAACTGCTACGTAGCGTAGCACCGCGGGAAGAAGGGCAGGCAAGCAAGAGTCTCGTGGCCTTCTTAGGCTGGGCATAGCTTGGCTTGGATGGGAGTAAAGCGGCCTGCCCATCCTGCTAATAACGTACTGTAACGGCTCTACGTAAGCCGCTACATGACTCGACCCCAGAACTAAAGACACCTGAGTGCCCTTCCGACAATCAGGGAAGAGCCTGATGATAATTAATAAGATAGGGTTATTTAAATATAGACGATCATTTTAATATTAGATATGGTAATTGTCTGCAAAGTGTGAATGCGAACGTATGATGAGGTATGCGTGAGATGTCGGCTGTGGGTGTGCTATAGGCATAGTGGAAGTGTAGCCAACCTCGAATCTAGTAGAACGCGACTGCACTGGACCAGAGAGGCATACGCTCCACGCGCGTCATTAGCGCTCGTTGGGTTGGCAAATAACCGTGTGCGGTATCTCTGAGTCCTTGTGGCCAGGATGTGTGGACCCGGACGAGGGAGACCGTATAGGGATTGTTGCTGAGAAGACCTGGGTGAGTAAGCACGCTCTGCTCTATCGCTCCGATAGTTAGCGAAGATTTAGAATTCCGTGTTCACTTTGAACTTGGAAGCAGCTTCCCTGCTGAGGAAAGCCACTATGGTATTTCCTAGAATCATCTCGGTTAGGAGAGATAGGGAGATGATTTCTTTTGCCAAGTAATTCCATGGGAATTTGTGTTCACTGCACTTGGGAGTGAACAGGCGCTCATTGCCGAGTAATACTCAGAATTGCTCAATTTGCATTTCAGTGTGAAGTATATATGCAAAGTATATTTTATTTAAATGTGTTTATTGACTACTGATTGTGGAGAGATTGGTAACACGTGGTCCGCAGACCCCATGCATTTCTTGGTGAGAAGCTTCAGCTCGACGTAATCACATTTCGTGATCGAGCTGGATCTTCTACGTAAATTCACGCGTGTAATTTAATTGTTCCTTCATGCCGGCCGCGGTGGTCTAGCGGTTCTGGCGCTGCAGTCCGGAACCGCGGGACTGCTGCGGTCGCAGGTTCGAATCCTGCCTCGGGCATGGGTGTGTGTGATGTCCTTAGGTTAGTTAGATTTAAGTAGTTCTAAGTTCTAGGGGACTTATGACCTAAGGTGTTGAGTCCCATAGTGCTCAGAGCCATTTTTTTGTTCCTTCATAATATCCAGTAAAACTCGCGGAGTTAAACGTGAAGACGGGACTTGCCCGAATTAAAGTTACAGTTGGAACCATGTGCTCTCTCCCAATGTTGTCCCACTTGATGTATGGGAACCTTCCTCTTTTATCTGTTAGATAAAATGAATAGAGTGAATGTTAGTGTGTGTGTGTGTGGCTAAATGATGATAGAAATGTGCAGGCGGTAGTCATTGTCGATTCACGGCACATGTTAGCCGGATGTTTAACTAAGTTTACTTAGATATGATACTATTTGTATCACGCCAGCATTCCGTGATAAGTGAGAGGGAATATTTGAGATGGTAATGTTTATTGAATAAATGTGATTGTGTTATTATATAAATATGTTACAGTGACTTCTCCCAGCCACACCATACTCCCTTATCATTTCACAGAATATTTGGTATGCGCATTTCAGTAAATCACCTGTCTATGTCCCACTCATGAGCATATTTCATTTAATAAACTCTGTAAGGTGGTATTACAACTTCATTATAATAATATTAGCTTGAGTATTGATGCTTGTTGCTGCAAATGGCCGCCGGCGTCTTCTATAGTACAGGTCCCATTTATAAAATTGAGGAGGCCTGCCGATGGTGCGGAAAGCAAGTATCATGCATAATGGCGACCCTTTAGCCTAGGATCTCATTCAGTTTAGGAACCATTTGTGATGCTGGGAGATAGCTAGGATGTGCCAACAAAATTAAATTTCCACAGGATTCACAATTCTTATTTGTGAATAGAACTAGCGTTGAGAATACGGCGTTGAATATACTGCGTTGCTTGTGATTTTATATGTGTGATTTTCGGGGAAATTTTCTTGTGTGTATTTATCCATGTATTTTGGGGGAATTTCAAACGTGTTAGGCTGCGTGTGACTAAATAGAAGTGTTAGGTTGCGTGTGACCAAATAAATGTACTAGGTTGCTTGTGAAAATAACTTACGTTAAGCTACGAGAATTTGTCGCGATTCGTGCAGCGAAAGTAGGAAGTCTGTTTTCTGCGAGCGAAGCCGTTATTTAGGCACTTAGCCCGAAACATAAGCCTAGTGTCCAGAATGGAGACACGTGCTCGCTCGAGGAGCGGTGCTAGGGAAAACTGGCCGGGTGAGGAGGAAGTTATCCTCAATCAGGCAGCCGCGGAGAGAGACGAGGCAGGCAACGGGAATTACCAAGATTTCAGCGGCGCTACGGCAATGTTGAACTTGGAAAATGAGCAGGCCAATTCCACACCAAATAGCGGGACTTCGGACCCGAGCGCGAGCGCAGATGAATTAGAGAATGCAACGAGTAGCCAAAATGCGCCGACCAATGCAGACACAAATACACTCCTGGAAATTGAAATAAGAACACCGTGAATTCATTGTCCCAGGAAGGGGAAACTTTATTGACACATTCCTGGGGTCAGATACATCACATGATCACACTGACAGAACCACAGGCACATAGACACAGGCAACAGAGTATGCACAATGTCGGCACAAGTACAGTGTATATCCACATTTCGCAGCAATGCAGGCTGCTATTCTCCCATGGAGACGATCGTAGAGATGTTGGATGTAGTCCTGTGGAACGGCTTGCCATGCCATTTCCACCTGGCGCCTCACTTGGACCAGCGTTCGTGCTGGACGTGCAGACCGCGTGAGACGACGCTTCATCCAGTCCCAAACATGCTCAATGGGGGACAGATCCGGAGATCTTGCTGGCCAGGGTAGTTGACTTACACCTTCTAGAGCACGTTGGGTGGCACGGGATACATGCGGACGTGCATTGTCCTGTTGGAACAGCAAGTTCCCTTGCCGGTCTAGGAATGGTAGAACGATGGGTTCGATGACGGTTTGGATGTACCGTGCACTATTCAGTGTCCCCTCGACGATCACCAGTGGTGTACGGCCAGTGTAGGAGATCGCTCCCCACACCAGGATGCCGGGTGTTGGCCCTGTGTGCCTCGGTCGTATGCAGTCCTGATTGTGGCACTCACCTGCACGGCGCCAAACACGCATACGACCATCATTGGCACCAAGGCAGAAGCGACTCTCATCGCTGAAGACGACACGTCTCCATTCGTCCCTCCATTCACGCCTGTCGCGACACCACTGGAGGCGGGCTGCACGATGTTGGGGCGTGAGCGGAAGACGGCCTAACGGTGTGCGGGACCGTAGCCCAGCTTCATGGAGACGGTTGCGAATGGTCCTCGCCGATACCCCAGGAGCAACAGTGTCCCTAATTTGCTGGGAAGTGGCGGTGCGGTCCCCTACGGCACTGCGTAGGATCCTACGGTCTTGGCGTGCATCCGTGCGTCGCTGCGGTCCGGTCCCAGGTCGACGGGCACGTGCACCTTCCGCCGACCATTGGCGACAACATCGATGTACTGTGGAGACCTCACGCCCCACGTGTTGAGCAATTCGGCGGTACGTCCACCCGGCCTCCCGCATGCCCACTATACGCCCTCGCTCAAAGTCCGTCAACTGCACATACGGTTCACGTCCACGCTGTCGCGGCATGCTACCAGTGTTAAAGACTGCGATGGAGCTCCGTATGCCACGGCAAACTGGCTGACACTGACGGCGAAGGTGCACAAATGCTGCGCAGCTAGCGCCATTCGACGGCCAACACCGCGGTTCCTGGTGTGTCCGCTGTGCCGTGCGTGTGATCATTGCTTGTACAGCCCTCTCGCAGTGTCCGGAGCAAGTATGGTGGGTCTGACACACCGGTGTCAATGTGTTCTTTTTTCCATTTCCAGGAGTGTAGTAACACGTGGATGACCGAATTGGTCAAAATGATGGAAAAGAACGCGAGAACGATCTTAAGCGGAGTAAATTCCAATTTGTAAGAAAATAATAAAAGGTAGGAAGAATATAATAAAAGGCAGGAAGCGAAATTCGAGGGCATTATGTCCGAAATCGAAGGGGTTCGAAAGGACGTCAATGAGAAATTCGAAGTGGTTGGCAGTAAACTAAACGCCCTCGAAAAGGAACAAAAAAAAGTTAGGATCGAAATGAAAACCCGCGGAGAAAAATTAGAAAAGGGGCTCCAAACTTTAAGAGAACGATGCATTACCGAAAAGAAAAAGGTAATAGCGCGAGTAAAAGTAGTAGAAGCAACGCAAGAAATGGTTCACGAAAACAGTAGGGCAATTGTGGATCTTGAGGAAAAGATAGATACGGTTAAGACAGTAAATAGATAGAAGACAAAGAAAGTAAAGGAGTTAGTAAAACTCGCGGAGAAGGTTGCGGACTTAACAATATCAGAGGGAAGCGAGAGTGCTGCAATTCTGAACTCGAGGGATAACGAGGAGATACAGGCTTTGCGGAAATTTCAAGAAGGCCAATGCGAAGTCAATAGGAGGCAACGGATAGTTACCAATGACATATGTGAACGCATGGCCCACGTGGAAAATCTCCTCAAGCGCGGTAACGAGAGGGAGGACCATGTGCGCAAGGACGCGTGCGAAAGCGAGGGACGCGATTCCGGACACGAGGATGATTACGAGGAGGCTAGCGAACACAGAAATGTAGGGAGGTGTCGGGAACGACACCTAAAACCGTGCGCAGATCCATACCGGAGGGAAGTGGAAGGCTTCGACTATGAGCACTTTCTCTCCGTACGGAAGTTCGAAGTCTTTAGAAATTCTGTGAACGGAATCCACCCACGGGCTTTCTTGGAACAGTACCAATTCTGTCTTCCGCCCAGTTGGCCGGATGAGTATAAAATCGAGTTCATGTGCGGGCATCTTGAGGCTGAACCCGCAGTATGGATGAGAGCCATAGCGAGAAATTGTAAAACGGTGAAGGAATTTCAGCGCGAATTTCTCTCGGCATATTGGTCTGAAGATGCGCAAGATCGGGTGAAACATCAGATAATGATGCTGCCGAGTCTTAGTCAATCCGGTTTCGCGAGTCCTGCAAGACTGTTTGAAAACATGTTGCAGAATAACCAATTCTAGTACAACCCTTACAGTGCGGGCGAATTGATAAGCCTGTGTATAATGAAGCTTCCAGCGCAGCTTCGCCATATGATATTAGCCGGGCGTTGTAAGGTCGATTTAGAGTCGTTTAAATTACTCCTACAAGAATTGGAGTTTGATATAGGACAATGTATACCGGAAAGGGTACAGACCGCAGGAGGAGAGGACGTAGGAAGAAATAGGAGAGTGAGTCGCGGCCGCAGTAAAACGCGGAAGCGTACAAGCTCACATTTAGCGGAGCATGCGAATACCAGTTTCCAGCCATACAAGGCGAATTGGAAAAATGGTAACAAGCATGGCTACTACAAAGCCCAGGGACACAATGGCCGGCACGACGGGCACGATAACCGGGATAAAGGTAGGAACAACCACGGGAATCGTGCGAATTCACCACAAAATAGGGTCGAAGGAAGCGAACAGGCCACAGGGAGAAAGAGAAGGGAAAATATCACCGACGACGTAGAAATCAGATCGGCCGATCCACGGAGGAATGCTCCAGAACCAGGAGGAAATCAACGACCCCCGATAACGAATAACCGCGAGATAAGGTACATTGGTCAGGACGACATTAGGGAAACATTACTGGAGGAGCAGACGGATAACCGGATTTCGGCCGTCAGCCCAGTAATTGCGATCTCGGTGAAAGGAATTTCACTGGACTGCATAGTCGACACGGGAAGCCCGGTTTCGATCGTTAGTGAGGCCGCGTTCCAGAAATGCGAGGAGACGGGAACTTTGCCGACTTTGCCGTTGCGAGGTACAAAGGTGAAGGGAGCGATATACGGGAAAAGTGTAGAAGTCAAGTGGCGGACTAGGATTACATTCCAATGCCTGGGCGAAGAGTTCGAGGCAAACTTCTTCGTTGTGCCCCTAATGAACACAGAAATGATTCTCGGGATGGATTTTATGAGCGCTCACCAGGCAATTGTAGACCTGGGTGGAGGCATCATGTCTCTGAACAGAGATGGAAACACCGTAGAATTAAAGTTCAATAATTGGGTCCTACGGGACGGAGCGGAAACTAGCTGCCTACGAATTCTCACTTACCCGGAATTGCGCCCTGAGCCGGAGATCCTCATAAACTGTGTAAATGGCGTGAGTTTACCGTCCTTCACGCGTGGAAAGGATGAGGTCTTCGAGCGAATAATTGAGGAAAGCATGCGCATTGTAGGAGACATGCCAGAGGATGCCCGTGTACGATTATTAGAAGTTCTGAGGAACCATGAGAAAATATTCTCAGACGCACCAGGTGTGATAAGGAACTTCGAGTACAAATTCCAAATACGAGAACATAAAAGGTTCTTCGTCAGGCCATACCCGATTCCACTAGCGCATAAAGAAAAGGTCAAGAAGGAGATTGCGAAGATGTTAGAACAAGACGTTATAGAACGCGCCGTGAGTACATACAACTCACCACTCCTAGTAGTACCGAAAAGGGACGGATCGGTGAGGTTGGTGCTGGATTCTCGGCAAATAAATACGGTAATATAGGCAGAAACAGACAGACCGGAAAGCCTGGAGCAATTATTGCAACGGTTTCATGGAGTGAAGGTGTTATCCTCCATAGACCTGCGAGCTAGTTACTGGCAAATCGTGTTGCATCAAGAGTGTAGGCAGTATACCGCGTTTTTATGCTACAGTAACTGCTACCAATTCAAACGGCTTCCGTTCGGGTTGAATGTTTCGACGGCGGCGTTCATACGAGGCTTGAACAGCATCCTTCCGGAAGACCTGCGTGAAAGAATGACGGTCTACGTCGACGACGTATTAATCTCGGAAAGTTCCTGGGAGGAACATAATGAAGTATTAAATCGATTATTAGGCGCCTTCGAAAGAGTAGGAGTAACCGTAAACCTGGAAAAGTCGCAGTTCGGGCGCCAGAAGATAAAGTTCCTGGGACATATAGTTTCGGTGGACGGGATACAAACGGACCCGGACAAAATCAAGGCAATTGCGGAGTTTCCAAGACCCACAACTAAGCGACAACTAAGAGGAATCTTAAGGAGTCGCGAATTTCTTTAAGAAATTTGTAAACCTAAGTGTGCTGTCCACGCCACGCCTTTGCGCGCTTACTGGCAAGAACACGATCTGGTACTGGGGCGAGCGCGCACAGAATGAGTTCGTGAGGTTAAAGAAAGCATTGGTGAATGCATCGATTCTCGTGCATCCAGATTTGAGTAGAGAATTTTATCTGATGACGGATAGCTCGTTAAACGGCCTCGGCGCGGTTCTCTTCCAAGGGGAAGACGAGAAGGACATGTTGACATGGAAGCCCGTATCTTTAGCGAGTAGAGTGCTGTCGAGGGCAGAGAGAAATTACTCGGTGACGGAACTCGAGGGACTCGCTGTCGTCTTTGCGTTTAGCAAATTTCGGTACTTCCTGTATGGGAGAAATACTAAAGTGTTCACCGACCATCGGGCATTACAATTTCTGATGTCGGCAAAGTTGGCCCACGGCAGGTTAGCTCGCTGCGCGCTGTATCTACAGGAGTTCGATTTCACAATTAAATACATTCCAGGGGAAAAAAACCTGATAACATATGCGTTGTCTCGGGCTCCGATAGGCCTAAAACACGCCATAGACGGTGACCCGGGCGAGAATAATTTCAGTATTCTCTACCTGAAAAACGTCACGTTCGAAAACTTTGCGACGATGTCACTAAAGAATGTCGGGCGCGAACAAGAGAAGGACCCGATACTAAAGGAGGTGAAAGAGAAGTGGAAGGACAGGTCCCAAGCTGCTATTCGGCAGTACTGCCGAATAGAGAACGGAATCCTCTTCCGGAAACGGAGCATAGAAGATCCGCGATGGCTGGTGGTAATACCTGAGGAGCGAATAAATAAGCTAGTGTGGTATATACACCTAAGTTACGGACACTTCGGAGCACGGAAGTGCTTCCAGAAATTACGAGAGGCCTGTTACTTCAATAACATGCTAAAGAGGATACAGCGGGTAATTAGAGTGTGTAAACCATGCCAAAGGACGAAACCGCCCACCACATCTTTTGCTGCACCGATGTACCCGATCATTCCAAGCAGGTTGCGAGAGGTCGCCGCGGTGGACTTGTTCGGGCCAATAACTCGAACGAAATCTGGCTACGCGTTCATTCTTGTAGCCGTGGAATTGACGTCGAAGTTCGTTTGCTTTGCTCCGCTGAGGAAAGCAACGGGGCATTCGCGAACGATTTCGTGCGCGAGGTCGGTCCGGTGAAACGAGTGATATCGGATAACGGACCGCAATTCCGATCTAAACATTGGCTGCGGATGTTGAGGCGGAGGAAAATAAAGCCGAATTTTATATCCTTGTTCCACCGGTCGTCTAACCCCGTCGAGAGAATAATGAAGGAATTAGGGCGGCTGTGCAGGCTGTACTGTTATAGGAAGCATAACACGTGGGACATACACCTAAAGGCGTTTCAGGAGATCTTAAATGAATTACCAAATGCCTCCACGATGTTGCCACCAGTGTTAGTGCTAAAGAATAAGGAGCCCCCTAATCGAATCCGGGAAGTCATACCTTGGCCAAAGGAAAGACAACCAAGACACAAGAAGGTCGTTGATCTCGCGCTGGAAAATATCAAGAGTGCGGCAGGCCGGAGGCAAAAGGCGTACCAAAAGAAAACGAGAAAAATAAAATTCTTCATTGGACAGAAGGTGTGGGTTCGGTCACACAAACTGGGTTCGGTCACACAAACTGTCAAACAGAGGTAAGGGAATCTGCAAGAAGTTCCTAAGCCTGTACAATGGCCCGTACCGTGTGTTCCGTATCCCTCATCCGAACGCAATAGAAGTACAGACACTGAGGACGAGAAAATCGAGAGGGCTTCATCACGTATCAAACGTGAAACCCCTCACTGAATAAAAACTGTGGAACAATAGAATATAGGTAAAATAGATTTAGAGTATATTGTATATGTTTTGTGTAAAATGTATTAGGATAAATAGTATTCCGAGCAATAAGATGTACTATGTGATCAATGAGCAGACAAGTCGCACATGAAAGTAATGAGAGTAAGGACGAAATTACTCCAGAAGGAGATAAATATGTAAGGAGAAAGATTAATCCGTAACCAGAATTGTGTTACAGGAAGGAGCGGTAACCAGAATGAAGAGGAACGATGCAAAAACCTCAAATGAGGTGTACAATGGAAAAAGGGTGTAAGTTATCGTAGAAACCGGTTGTAGTGGGAGTAGCGGTAATTGTGTGTGTAGGATTTTGTTACTATAAGGCATGTTTTGGTTGTTAATTATATGTGTCGTAGTTGTTACAATAGTGCATGTTTTGTAGTTAATTCTCTGTTATACCTGTTACAGTAGCGCATGTACTGTAAACTAGAGGGGAAGGTTGCCCTAAATGAGAAATTGTGGATGCGAAATGTGTGACGTCACAAGGAATGCTTGCTATGTAGCTAGTAAAGAGTGCCTATGTGTGTGTGTTGCATTTATGTGGGAAGAGTGAGAAATGAATGACTGAAGGACGTGGAAGTGTGATAAGTTAGTCTTAAGAATACTATAGATCATAATCTAAAACAAATGGAATTATAGTTCCATCCATTTCTTGTCCATCAGTAAAGAAAATATCGTAGATTAATGTCGATTAAAATATCCCTATTATAAAGCCACTGAGGGATCAAATAAGGAATAAAAAATTGTTGTAAATTGATAGGATAATGATTCATGTATGAAAAGGCGGCTAAATTAAAAGCCATGTTAAAATATCATTGGAAGGATAACGCCCATAAGGCACAGTAGGAGAAGGAGAGAGAGAAATAGAATCTGAGTAATGTAGGAAGACCTTATGGATTGCTCAGAACAGTCGGGGACTGTGATGGAAAATTTGTCTGAAATGTATCGGTATAGCCAAGCTTCCCTGAGTTTAGATTAGCAACCAGGGGAGAATGCAGCCGAGGAGACCGGGTCGCCGATGCAAGCAATTAGCGGCTAGACGTCGGGCGAGCGCACGGCACTTGGGATTCCCTAAGTGACGGCCGTTGTCCGCGACTGTGTCAACACGCGCCGGAGGCGATTACCGGGCCTCCCACATGCAGGAACAAAGCGGCCGCAATCACGGAACAGACGAACAGCGAGCGGCGGTGACCTACATATGCCGAGCGCCCGCGCCAGCAGGTGACACGCCCCCAACTCTGAGGGCGCAGCACAACAGCAGATCGTAACGGGCAGTCCATATGGACGACCCGTGAGGTGACGCGCTGCCACGCCTGGTAGACATCGTCACAAACAAACCCGGGATGGAAACTGCAGCACCCGCAAGAGGCGAGCTTGGCGTATCCAGGTCAGGCGTCGCGGTGCAGCAGATCAAGGAAGGAGAACCGGTGCGCGCCAGGGGCGTGGCACCAGTGGCGGCGTGTCAACAACGTCACCACCACACCTACAACGACCGCAGTACCGATTCAAGAGGCATGTCAAACTCACCACTTGAGTCGGACATGCCGGGACTGCAGACGGAAGAGAGAGGCGAGTGACGTTACCGAGGGGGTGACGTCAGGAGTGTGGCTGTCGGCAATAATTGCGGATATGCTCACATATCGACGAGAGGTAGCCAGACGGGTCCGGGCACTCACGGTGCGGCACGCGGCGACGACTGCTAGGGTTCGCTATTCTGCCCTGGAGGTCGACGCCCACCTGACGCGGAAACGCGTGCCACCACGTCCTGAGGCAGCCATCAACGCGAGGCAACATGGGCCCTGGGGAGCTGACAAAGGTGAGGGAGCGGCCTGATGCAAGGAGGCGGCCGACATGATCGACGGAAGCCTGCAGTCGCTGACACCTGCGGAATAACTTCCTCCCCTGTCCTCCAAGTAGCCCAAAACTGTGGTCCTCCAAGTACCCCGATCCCATAGTGAAGTGCAAGGCGTTTGAAAGTGCCACGTACATTCAATATGTAGCGCGTGTGTTTACTTTTCGGCAGAACTGATTTAGCATATATTATGGCTAGTTACTAAAGTAAATAAGGAAAGAGATAAAGAAAAAACCTTAACACGTCAATCCAGAAGTGAACGAACGAAATTGCTTAATGATCTAATGTGATTTACTGAAAATTTCTCTAACTAATAGATTTTGTACATTTTCTATGCTTCGCAAATGTTTCAAAGTGGGATACAAATGCGAAAAGACGCTAAGAATTTAAATGCCCACAAGCTTAATACCAACTTATCTATATGTTGTATGAAATTCAATTCATTATGTAATTTGTTTAAATTGTGCAATTTCAAGAATTTATGTGTTTTGATAGATCTTGTGAAATATTTCAAAGTGGGACACACTGGAAACAGGACTTTAATAATTTAAGTGTCCACAAAGATTTAAATGTCTAGTATATAAAAACTGATTATGTTTGTCGAAAAATTTAAAGTTTTCACTCATGTTACATTTGAAAAACGGATGCTTGGCCTAGACGATAGGTAAAATTTGTGTTAAATTGAAATATTAATGGTAAATTGTATATGTTTCAATGATGATGTTTAAGAGGGGCATAGGCCCATATGTTTATGTGTTAATAGCTGCATAACGCTCTCAGAAGGAGATAACCATGTGTGAGGGTTTAGAATGTTACATTTTGTAGTCTGAGTTTTGAATTTGAATACTATGTCCTACGGAACAGATGAGGAGGATGTGTAATAAACTCAGTAAAGAATCAGATAGATAAATGACACAACTCCGAACACTAGGTTAAAAAAAAAATGCTTGAAAGTGCCTTTCAAAAGCAAGGACACTTGCTACCCATTTTTTCGTCAGAAGGGGAGGGTTATGTAACGGCTCTATGTAAGCCGCTACATGACTCGACCCCACAACTAAAGACACCTGAGTGCCCTTCCGACAATCAGGGAAGAGCCTGATGATAATTAATAAGATAGGGTTACTTAAATATAGACGATCACTTTAATATTAGATATGGTAATTGTCTGCAAAGTGTGAATGCGAACGTATGATGAGGTATGCGTGAGATGTCGGCTGTGGGTGTGCTATAGGCATAGTGGAAGTGTAGCCAACCTCGAATCTAGTAGAGCGCGACTGCACTGGACCAGAGAGGCATAAGCTCCACGCGCGTCATTAGCGCTCGTTAGGTTGGCAGATAACCGTGTGCGGTATCTCTGAGTCCTTGCGGCCAGGATGTGTGGACCCGGACGAGGGAGACCGTATCGGGATTGTTGCTGAGAAGACCTGGGTGAGTAAGCACGCTCTGCTCTATCGCTCCGATAGTTAGCGAAGATTTAGAATTCCGTGTTCACTTTGAACTTGGAAGCAGCTTCCCTGCTGAGGAAAGCCACTATGGTATTTCCTAGAATCATCTCGGTTAGGAGAGATAGGGAGATGACTTCTTTTGCCAAGTAATTCCATGGGAATTTGTATTCACTGCACTTGGGAGTGAAAAGATGCTCATTGCCGAGTAATACTCAGAATTGCTCAATTTGCATTTCAGTGTGAGTGTGAAGTATATATGCAAAGTACATTTTATTTAAATGTGTTTATTGACTACTGATTGTGGAGAGATTGGTAACACGTGGTCCGCAGACCCTGTGCATTTCTTGGTGAGAAGCTTCAGCTCGACGTAATCACATTTCGTGATCGAGCTGGATCTTCTACGTAAATTCACGCGTGTAATTTAATTGTTCCTTCATAATATCCAGTAAACCTCGCGAAGTTAGTTAAACGTGAAGACGGGACTTACCCGAATTAAAGTTACAGTTGGAACCATGTGCTCTCTCCCAATGTTGTCCCACTTGGTGTATGGGAACCTTCCTCTTTTATCTGTTAGATAAAATGAATAGAGTGAATGTTAGTGTGTGTGTGTGTGTGGCTAAATGATGATAGAAATGTGCAGGCGGTAGTCATTGTCGATTCACGACACATGTTAGCCGGATGTTTAACTAAGTTTACTTAGATATGATACTACACTCCTGGAAATGGAAAAAAGAACACATTGACACCGGTGTGTCAGACCCACCATACTTGCTCCGGACACTGCGAGAGGGCTGTACAAGCAATGATCACACGCACGGCACAGCGGACACACCAGGAACCGCGGTGTTGGCCGTCGAATGGCGCTAGCTGCGCAGCATTTGTGCACCTTCGCCGTCAGTGTCAGCCAGTTTGCCGTGGCATACGGAGCTCCATCGCAGTCTTTAACACTGGTAGCATGCCGCGACAGCGTGGACGTGAACCGTATGTGCAGTTGACGGACTTTGAGCGAGGGCGTATAGTGGGCATGCGGGAGGCCGGGTGGACGTACCGCCGAATTGCTCAACACGTGGGGTGTGAGGTCTACACAGTACATCGATGTTGTCGCCAGTGGTCGGCGGAAGGTGCACGTGCCCGTCGACCTGGGACCGGACCGCAGCGACGCACGGATGCACGCCAAGACCGTAGGATCCTACGCAGTGCCGTAGGGGACCGCACCGCCACTTCCCAGCAAATTAGGGACACTGTTGCTCCTGGGGTATCGGCGAGGACCATTCGCAACCGTCTCCATGAAGCTGGGCTACGGTCCCGCACACCGTTAGGCCGTCTTCCGCTCACGCCCCAACATCGTGCAGCCCGCCTCCAGTGGTGTCGCGACAGGCGTGAATGGAGGGACGAATGGAGACGTGTCGTCTTCAGCGATGAGAGTCGCTTCTGCCTTGGTGCCAATGATGGTCGTATGCGTGTTTGGCGCCGTGCAGGTGAGCGCCACAATCAGGACTGCATACGACCGAGGCACACAGGGCCAACACCCGGCATCATGGTGTGGGGAGCGATCTCCTACACTGGCCGTACACCACTGGTGATCGTCGAGGGGACACTGAATAGTGCACGGTACATCCAAACCGTCATCGAACCCATCGTTCTACCATTCCTAGACCGGCAAGGGAACTTGCTGTTCCAACAGGACAATGCACGTCCGCATGTATCCCGTGCCACCCAACGTGCTCTAGAAGGTGTAAGTCAACTACCCTGGCCAGCAAGATCTCCGGATCTGTCCCCCATTGAGCTTGTTTGGGACTGGATGAAGCGTCGTCTCACGCGGTCTGCACGTCCAGCACGAACGCTGGTCCAAGTGAGGCGCCAGGTGGAAATGGCATGGCAAGCCGTTCCACAGGACTACATCCAGCATCTCCACGATCGTCTCCATGGGAGAATAGCAGCCTGCATTGCTGCGAAAGGTGGATATACACTGTACTAGTGCCGACATTGTGCATGCTCTGTTGCCTGTGTCTATGTGTCTGTGGTTCTGTCAGTGAGATCATGTGATGTATCTGACCCCAGGAATGTGTCAATAAAGTTTCCCCTTCCTGGGACAATGAATTCACGGTGTTCTTATTTCAATTTCCAGGAGTGTATTTGTATCACGCCAGCATTCCGTGATAAGTGAGAGGGAATATTTGAGATGGTAATGTTTATTGAATAAATATGATTGTGTTATTATATAAATATGTTACAGTGACTTCTCCCAGCCACACCATATTTCCTTATCATTTCACAGAATATTTGGTATGCGCATTTCGGTTAATCACCTGTCTATGTCCCACTCATGGGCATATTTGATTTAATAAACTCTGTAAGGTGGTATTACAACTTCATTATAATAATATTCTAATTCTAACTTGATCAAAACCACCGAATAAAACCTTAGATTGAGTATTGATGCTTGTTGCTGCAAATGGCCGCCGGCGTCTTCTATAGTATAGGTCCCATTTATAAAATTGAGGATGCCTGCCGAGGGTGCGGAAAGCAAGTATCATGCAGTATGGCAGCTGACCTGCCTGGTTGGGTGGTTCGTTGATTTAAAAGAGGAGGGAAGGGACCACACTGCTAGGTCATCGGTCCCTTGTTCCGAACAAAACAATGCCACAGGGTGAGAATAAAACAAGCGAGACTGAAAACACAAAACGGAGAGAAAGGAAAAGCCACAAGAACGACGGAAGTGCAACAAACACTTAAATGGAGAAAAGGGGAGAAGAAAACCACAGAAATGAAAGAAACAGGTAGAAGAGATTAAAACGACAAAAGAGATTACCGTGGCTGGCTGGTCACGAGAATTAAAAAGTGAAGCCAGCCACTCTGCAACACATTAAATCCTCCACCCTAAAAGCACTAGGGTGGAGGACACAGAGGGACAATGCACATGCGCTAAAACTTAGATCAAATGATACAACTCATCCTCACGAATAAAACGTAAAACTAAATCAGGAGATGAGGAGTTGTCGGATAAAATTAGCGGCAACCGGTAACCAAAGATTTCGCCCCAGGGCAGTCAAAGTGGGACAGTGCACCAGAATGTGGGCCACTGTCAACCAGACGCCGCATCGACACTGAGGCGGGTCTTCACGGCGCAGGAGGTAGCCGTGGGTCGCCCAAGTGTGGCCAATGCGGAGCCGGCAGAGAACCACCGAGTCCCTGCTAGAGGCCCGCATGGAGGACTGCCACACATTCGTAGTATCCTTAATGGCACGCAGTTTGTTGTGCGTACTTAGACTATGCCATTCCGTCTCTCAGAGCCGAAAAACCTGGCGGTGTAAAAACGAACGAAGGTCAGTTATTGGAATGCCCATCTCCACAAGCGGTTTCCATGTAATGTGTTTGGCCAGCCTGTCAGTAAGTTCGTTGCCTGGGATTCCGACGTGTCCTGGGGTCCACACAAACACCACTGAACGACAGGACCGTTCCAGGGCATAGATGGACTCCTTTATGGTCGCTACCAAAGGATGACGAGGGTAGCACTGGTCGATAGCTTGCAAGTTGTTCAAAGAGTCAGTACACAGAAGAAACGACTCCCCAGGGCATGAACGCATGTGCTCAAGAGCACGAGATATAGCCACCAGCTCGGCAGTGAAACACTGAAGCCATCGGGCATGGAATGCTCCATTGATATATGCGAAGCCGACGTGAGCATCAGCCATCGAGCCGTGAGTGTAAACCACTTCATGGCCTCGATATATGTCAAGAATCGAGAGGAAGTGACAGCGGAGAGCTGCAGGGTGAACTGAGTCCTTTGGGCCATGTGAAAGGTCCAGGCGAAGCCGCGGCCTAGGTGTACACCAAGGAGGAGTAAGCGAATGGACCTCGAGTATAGGTGGTAAAGACAAGGGCTCCAGGTCAGATAGAAGGGATCGGACGCAGACGCCCAGACGTGGGCCGCCATGGGTGGGAAAAGTAGATGCGCAGGGGAACTACGAACGTGTGCAAGGTAATTGGCCAGCAGGTGCGCACGACTGACCCGCAGTGGTGGAACTCCAGCCTCCGCCAGGACGCTGGTCACCTGACTCGTCCTAAACGCCACAGTGGTGCACTGGGTCGAGAAAACGCAACGCTGAGGGCGCCGCCGAACCATAAACCAGACTCCCATAGTCAAGGCGGGATTGAACAAGGGCTCTGTAGAGCTGCAGCAGCGTAGAGCGATCTGCACCCCAGTTGGTGCTACTCAGGCAGTGGAGGGCATTGACGTGCTGCCAGCACTTCCGCTTAAGCTGACGAAGGTGAAGAAACCAAGTGAATCGGGCGTCGAAAACCAGTCCTAAAAATCGATATGTCTCCACTACAGTGACGGGATCGTCAGAAAGGTAAAGTCCTGGTTCCGGATGAACGGTATGACGCCGACAGAAGTACATAACACACGACTTTGCAGCGGAAACTCGAAGCCGTGGGCTAGAGCCCATGACTGCGCTTTGTGGATGGCTTCCTGTAGGCACCGCTCAGCAACACCAGTAGTGGTGGAGCAGTACGAAATGCAGAAGTCGTCTGCATACAGAGAGGGTGGGATGGACAGCCCTAAAGCTGCTGTTACACCGTTAATGGTCACTAAAAATAGAGAAACACTCAATACAGAGCCCTGCGAGACCCCATTCTCCTGGATATGGGAGGAACTATGGGAGGCAGCAACTTGGACACGGAAAGTACGAAGCAACAGGAAATTCTGGATAAAAATTGGGAGCGGGCCTCAAAGACCCCATTCGTATAATGTGGAAAGGTTATGATGTCGCCAGGCGGTGTCATACGCTTTTTGTAAATCAAAAAAGACAGCAACAAAGTGTTGGCGTCTGGAAAAGGCTGTTAAGATGGCAGACTAGAGGAACAAAAGATTTTCAGTTGTAGAGCAACAATGGCGGAAACCACCCTGGCACGGAACCAGTAGGCCACGTGACTCCATGAGCCAACGCAACCGCCGACACACACCATACGTTCCAGCAGCTTGCAAAGAACATTGGTGAGGCCGATGGGTCGACAGCTATCCACATCAATCGGGTTTTTGCCGGGTTTGAGCACTGGTATGATGGTGCTCTCCCGCCAGTGCGATGGAAAGACGCCATCGCTCCAGATCCAGGTAAAGATCATGAGGAGATGTCGATTGTAGTCAGACGAGAGATGTTTAAGCATCTAACTGTGTATCGGATCTGGCCCAAGAGTTGTGTCGGAGTAATGTGCAAGGGCATTGAGGAGCTCCCACTCCGTAAATGGGGCGTTATAGGGTTCACTGTGGCGTGTACTGAATGGGAGGAGTCTCCCTTGCATCTACATCTACATCTACATTTATACTCCGCAAGCCACCCAACGGTGTGTGGCGGAGGTCACTTTACGTGCCACTGTCATTACCTCCCTTTCCTGTTCCAGTCGCGTATGGTTCGCGGGAAGAACGACTGTCTGAAAGCCTCCATGCGCGCTCTAATCTCTCTAATTTTACATTCCTGATCTCCTCGGGAGGTATAAGTAGGGGGAAGCAATATATTCGATACCTCATCTAGAAACGCACCCTCTTGAAACCTGGCGAGCAAGCTACACCGCGATGCAGAGCGCCTCTCTTGCAGAGTCTGCCACTTGAGTTTGTTAAACATCTCTGTAACGCTATCACGGTTACCAAATAACCCTGTGACGAAACGCACCGCTCTTCTTTGGATCTTCTCAATCTCCTCCGTCAACGCGATCTGCTACGGATCCCACACTGATGAGCAATACTCAAGTATAGGTCGACGAGTGTTTTGTAAGCCACCTCCTTTGTTGATGGACTACATTTTCTAAGGACTCTCCCAATGAATCTCAACCTGGTACCCGCCTTTCCAACAATTAATTTTATATGATCGTTCCACTTCAAATCGTTCCGCACGCATACTCCCAGATATTTTACAGAAGTAATTGGTACCAGTGTTTGTTCCGCTATCATATAATCTTACAATAAAGGATCCTTCTTTCTATGTATTCGCAATACATTACATTTGTCTATGTTAAGGGTCAGTTGCCACTCCCTGCACCAAGTGCCTATCCGCTGCAGATCTTCCTGAATTTCGCTACAATTTTCTAATGCTGCAACTTCTCTGTATACTACAGCATCATCCGCGAAAAGCCGCATGGGACTTCCGACACTATCTACTAGGTCATTTATATATATTGTGAAAAGTAATGGTCCCATAACACTACCCTGTGGCACGCCAGAGGTTACTTTAACGTCTGTAGACGTCTCTCCATTGATAACAACATGCTGTGTTCTGTTTGCTAAAAACTCTTCAATCCAGCCACACAGCTGGTCTGATATTCCGTAGGCTCTTACTTTGTTTATCAGGTGACAGTGCGGAACTGTATCGAACGCCTTCCGGAAGTCAAGAAAAATAGCATCTACCTGGGAGCCTGTATCTAATATTTTCTGGGCCTCATGAATAAATAAAGCGAGTTGGGACTCACACGATCGCTGTTTCCGGAATCCATGTTGATTCCTACATAGTAGATTCTGGGTTTCGAAAAACGACATGATACTCGAGCAAAAAACGTGTTCTAAAACTCTACAACAGATCGACGTCAGAGATATAGGTCTATAGTTTTGCGCATCTGCTCGACAACACTTCTTGAAGACTGGGACTACCTGTGCTCTTTTCCAATCATTTGGAACCTTCCGTTCCTCTAAAGACTTGCGGTACACGCCTGTTAGAAGGGGGGCAAGTTCTTTCGCGTACTCTGTTGAGTTATTCCAGTTGCTTTTCTATTCCTTGGATACTTATTTCGATGTCAGCCATTTCTTCGTTTGTGCTAGGATTTAGAGAAGGAACTGCAGTGCGGTCTTCCTCTGTGAAACAGCTTTGGAAAAAGGTGTTTAGTATTTCAGCTTTACGCGCGTCATCCTCTGTTTCAATGCCATCATCATCCCGGAGTGTCTGGATATGCTGTTTCGAGCCACTTACTGATTTAACGTAAGACGAGAACTTCCTAGGATTTTCTGTCAAGTCGGTACATAGAATTTTACTTTCGAATTCACTGAATGCTTCACGCATAGCCCTCCTTACGCTAACTTTGACATCGTTTAGCTTCTGTTTGTCTGAGAGGTTTTGGCTGCGTTTAAACTTAGAGTGAAGCTCTCTTTGCTTTCGCAGTAGTTTTCTAACTTTGTTGTTGTACCACGGTGGGTTTTTCCCGTCCCTCACAGTTTTACTCGGCACGTACCTGTCTAAAACGCATTTTACGATTGCCTTGAACTTTTTCCATAAACACTCAACATTGTCAGTGTCGGAACAGAAATTTTCGTTTTGGTCTGTTAGGTAGTCTGAAATCTGCCTTCTATTACTCTTGCTAAACAGATAAACCTTCCTCCCTTTTTTTATATTCCTACTAACTTCCATATTCAGGGATGCTGCAACGGCCTTATGATCACTGATTCCCTGTTCTGTACATACAGAGTCGAAAAGTTCGGGTCTGTTTGTTATCAGTAGGTCCAAGATGTTATCTCCACGAGTCGGTTCTCTGTTTAATTGCTCGAGGTAATTTTCGGATAGTGCACTCAGTGCGCTTCCTGCCGTCGTTGGATAAGCAGCTGCAGCAGCAAGTCGTATACTCCTAGCTCACTCATTTGTTACATAGTTTAATTCTTAATTTCTTTGCGTGTTTTTGGTACTTGCATTGTTTAATTCATAAATTTCGGGCGTATTATAGTATTTGAGAATTGTAGCAACGCGTTTTAGTACCTGAATAGTGTAAATTCGCGTAGTCGTTTGTCTTCTGTTTTTGTTTTGAACGGCCAGTGTCGGTTGGTCACAGTCAGTGTGCTCTCTGCCGTCGTTGGATAAGCAGCTGCAGCAGCAAGTCGTATACTCCTAGCTCACTCATTTGTTACATAGTTTAATTCTTAATTTCTTTGCGTGTTTTTGGTACTTGCATTGTTTAATTCATAAATTTCGGGCGTATTATAGTATTTGAGAATTGTAGCAACGCGTTTTAGTACCTGAATAGTGTAAATTCGCGTAGTCGTTTGTCTTCTGTTTTTGTTTTGAACGGCCAGTGTCGGTTGGTCACAGTCAGTGTGCTCTCTGCCGTCGTTGGATAAGCAGCTGCAGCAGCAAGTCGTATACTCCTAGCTCACTCATTTGTTACATAGTTTAATTCTTAATTTCTTTGCGTGTTTTTGGTACTTGCATTGTTTAATTCATAAATTTCGGGCGTATTATAGTATTTGAGAATTGTAGCAACGCGTTTTAGTACCTGAATAGTGTAAATTCGCGTAGTCGTTTGTCTTCTGTTTTTGTTTTGAACGGCCAGTGTCGGTTGGTCACAGTCAGTGTGCTCTCTGCCGTCGTTGGATAAGCAGCTGCAGCAGCAAGTCGTATACTCCTAGCTCACTCATTTGTTACATAGTTTAATTCTTAATTTCTTTGCGTGTTTTTGGTACTTGCATTGTTTAATTCATAAATTTCGGTCGTATTATAGTATTTGAGAGTTGTAGCATCGCGTTTTAGTACCTGAATAGTGTAAAATCGCGTAGTCTCCTTCCGCCGCCGAGCAGTGTGTCAGCAGTGCGCAAGTAGCAGCATTACTGCATTCACTGGGCAATCTTGTATTTTAATAACCGTTTAAATTTTGTGTCGATTTGTTTGCGCTCTCTGTACATTAGTTCAGACGTTCTTTGCACAACAGTTTTTAGCATGGATAGGGACTGCAACTGCTGTGTTCGGATGCAGGCTGAGTTGGCATCCCTTCGCTCCCAGCTTCAGGCAGTGTTGGCTTCACTGTGGGGTTCCGGATGGGGGTTTGTCGGGGATGGCCAGCTCGTCCCACGCATCCCCCGATCGGACTACGACTGTGGTTGCCCGGGATACTGCCCGCATTGAGGCTGATTCCTCACCTGTGGTAGAGTGGGAGGTCGTCTCAAGGTGTGGCAGGGGGCGAAAGACATTCCGGAGGGCTGAACGGAAGGCCTCTCCAGTTTGTCTGACGAACCGGTTTCAGGCTCTGTCTCAGGCTGATACTGAACTTCGGCCTGACATGGCTGCTTGTCCTGTTCCAGAGGTTGCCCCTCAGTCTGCAAGATCCGGGCGGTCGCAGAGGGTGGGCTTACTGGTAGTTGGGAGCTCCAACGTCAGGCGCGTAATGGGGCCCCTTAGGAATATGGCAGCAAGAGAGGGGAAGAAAACCAATGTGCACTCCGTGTGCATACCAGGGGGAGTCATTCCAGATGTGGAAAGGGTCCTTCTGGATGCCATGAAGGGTACAGGGTGCACCCATCTGCAGGTGGTCGCTCATGTCGGCACCAATGATGTGTGTCGCTATGGATCCGAGGAAATCATCTCTGGCTTCCGGCGGCTATCTGGTTTGGTGAAGACTGCCGGTCTAGCTAGTGGGATGAAAGCAGAGCTCACCATCTGCAGCATCGTCGACAGGACTGACTGCGGACCTTTGGTACAGAGCCGAGTGGAGGGTCTGAATCAGAGGCTGAGACGGTTCTGCGACCGTGTGGGCTGCAGATTCCTCGACTTGCGCCATAGGGTGGTGGGGTTTCGGGTTCCGCTGGATAGGTCAGGAGTCCACTACACGCAACAAGCGGCTACACGGGTAGCAGGGGTTGTGTGGCGTGGGCTGGGCGGTTTTTTAGGTTAGATGGCCTTGGGCAAGTACAGAAAGGGCAACAGCCTCAACGGGTGCAGGGCAAAGTCAGGACATGCGGGGACCAAGCAGCAATCGATATTGTAATTGTAAACTGTCGAAGCTGCGTTGGTAAAGTACCGGAACTCCAAGCGCTGATAGAAAGCACCGAAGCCGAAATCGTTATAGGTACAGAAAGCTGGTTGAAGCCAGAGATAAATTCTGCCGAAATTTTTACAAAGGTACAGACGGTGTTTAGAAAGGGTAGATTGCATGCAACTGGTGGTGGAGTGTTCGTCGCTGTTAGTAGTAGTTTATCCTGTAGTGAAATAGAAGTGGATAGTTCCTGTGAATTATTATGGGTGGAGGCTACACTCAACAATCGAGCTAGGTTAATAATTGGCTCCTTTTACCGACCTCCCGACTCAGCAGCATTAGTGGCAGAACAACTGAGAGAAAATTTGGAATACATTTCACATAAATTTTCTCAGCATGTTATAGTCTTAGGTGGAGATTTCAATTGACCAGATATAGACTGGGACACTCAGATGTTTAGGACGGGTGGTAGGGACAGAGCATCGAGTGACATTATACTGAGTGCACTATCCGAAAATTACCTCGAGCAATTAAACAAAGAACCGACTCGTGGAGATAACATCTTGGACCTACTGATAAACAGACCCGCTGTATGAGAGTACAAAAGGCTGGGGGGTGGGGGGGGTGGGGGGGGTTTCCGTTATTGATTCCCAACATTGATGTTACCATGTGGGGAAGATTAAATTGTGACAGCAGAGGTGAAAGTTTCCCAGTCGATCTTGTTTAAAGCCCTTTGGGGCAGGTGTACATGGGCCTGACGCCAGGGCTGTGACAGGAAGATGGGGAAGTGGTCACTACCACACAGGTCGTCATGTGCTCTCCAGTGGATAGATGGGAGAAGGCCAGGACTGAAAACCGAGAGATCAATGGCCGAATATGTGCCACACTGAAATGTGTGGGGGCACCTGTGTTTAAGAGGAAGAAGTCGTGACAGTAAATTTTCAAAGTTTCTGCCTCAGCCAGTAAGCATGTTGCCACCCCACAAGGGGTTATGAGTGTTAAAATCTCCCAAAAGCAGGAAAGGTTTATGGAGTTGACCAATCAGTGCAGCCAATGCTTTCAGGGATACTGCACCATCTGGAGGAAGATATACGTTGCAGACAATTATTTCCTGTGTCGTCCTTATTCTGACAGCCACAGTTTCAAGAGAGGTTTGAAGGGGCACAGATTCACTGCATATTGAGTTCAGGACATAGACACAAATTCCACCAGACACTCTATTATAGTCACTATGGTTCTCGTAAAATCCCCTGTAGCTGTGGAGGGCAAGGGTCCACATTTCTGGGAACAAGGTTTCCTGAAGGGCAGTGCAGAAAGCAAGTGTAGAGCTTAAGAGTTGCCATATCTCAGACAGATGGTGGAAGAAACCGCCATTGTTTCACTTGTAGGATGACGTTACCATGAGGCTGGAAAGGCATGAAGTGTGTAAGTAGGCAGGTTATGCCTTAGGCTCACCTGCTGCCACCGATTCTGTGTTTGTAGCCATTTCTATGGTGAATGAGGCATCAGTGAGATCCAGGTCTGCATCCTCAGATGCAGAACTGATAGGGAGTGATGGCGCTGGGGCCACCAGAGGGTCCTGTTTCTTAGCAGACTTCTTCTTAGTTTGCTTGCTCTCTCGCTTCTCTTTAGGTGCTTGCTGGGAATATGTCTCTGAAGCAGCTTCAGGCACGGAGGAAGACTGTGAACCTCTTCACTCAGCAGATTTTGGCCCCTTGAGCCACTGGCGAGTGTCTGCCGTGGCATTAGCGAAGACCTTGGAGAGAGGGCTCCAAGGGACCCCTTTCGCACAAGAGGAGCCAGAGGAGGCTGTTGCTTCTCCAGCAGGGGGGAGGGGACTGATGTACCCTGTATTTGGGGGGGGGGGACCTTGTTCCTGAAGTATGTGCTTTGGGAACAACAGAGGAAGATTTTTACCCCTACCACCAAGGGGGTGGATGTATTCTGGTGGCCCAGAGGGCCCACTGTTCGTGGCACAGAGTGAAGAACCTTTGGCACTTGGGACAGTGATGGTGACGTAGCTGCAACATCTGTCGATGTCAACCGAATAGGCTGTAATCTTTCAAATTTATGTTTAGCCCATGTGTAAGTCAGCTGGTCCAGAGTCTTGTACTCGATGATTTTCCGCTCCTGTTGGAATACTGGACAGTCTGGCGAGCAGGGGAGTGGTGCTGTCCACAATTGATAGAAGTGGGAGGTGGTGCACATGGAGTATCTTGCTGCAGTGGATGTCCATAGTCTCGACATGTGGCACTGGAAGTGCAACTGGAAGACATGTGTCCGAACATCCAGCACTGCACAGGGGGAGGGACATATGGTTTAACATCACAGCAGTAAACCATCACCTTGACCTTTTCAGGCAATGACCACTTTCAAGGGTCAAGATGAAGGCACCGGTAGCAACCTTGCTGTCTTTGGGTCCCCTGTAAATGTGCTGGATGAAATGAACACCCCACCGTTCTAAATTGGCGTGGAGCTCGTCATCAGTCTGTAAGAGGAGATCACGACGGAAAATGATTCCCTGGACCACGTTGAGGCTTTTGTGGGGAGTGGAATAAACAGGAATATCACCCAGCTTGTCACAGGCGAGTAACGCTTGGGATTGAGCTGGGGATGCTGTCTGAATCAAGAGTGCGCCGTTTCCCATCTTGGACAGCGCTGTCACTTCTCCAGACTTATCCTCAAGGTGGTCGACGAAAAACTGAGGCTTCGTAGATAGAAAGAAGTCCCCACCCATTCTGCTACAGGCTAAAAACCGAGGCGAATATGGCTCTCTCCATTCTGTAGACCTATGCTCCTCCCATGGTGTAGCGAGGGAGGGAAACGATTTAGGGTCATACCTGTCGGCATTGTATTCGATCTTGTCCTTCTTAGAGACTGCTAGTGCCGTATGGTCACCAGCAAGAGAGGGCTTAGTCCGCTTCATTGTGGGTCATCCACCCTGATGCCACCCACTCCGATCAGGGGCTCTCCCCATGGGCGCCAGCCAGCCACAGCAAAGGCCAACTGGCATTTTGGCCGTTGCTGGGAGTCCTGATGCTCCAGAAAGACATGCGTCTATTCCTTGGCATGCATGGGGAGTTTACAGCTCAGGCATCAGCAGTTTGAGCCCTGCGTTGTCAGGGGGCTACCACCAAATGGGTACATGACGGCTCGACCACAGAGGACTGGCTAACATGCTAGATATTGGGCACAGAGAAATCCAATATTGTCATGGGGGCGAAAGAGGACAGGAGACAAAGGAAGAAGATGGCATACCCAGGAAAGTGTCCTCGCCCAAATAGTTGAATCGCAGGTGGAGATGCAGACCATGACAAGAGATTCTGGATATCGAATCTAAGGGCACTGTGGATAACTAATGCACCACGTAAGTCGTCCTTCTCCCTATGCCTGCACTTCTGGAGAATTTTGAAAGCGGCAGGTCAAACCATAGAATGGGACCAGAACTCATAGGGCCAAAAAGTGTGAGACTCCTTTTAGTCGCCTCTTACGACAGGCAGGAATACCTTGGGCCTATTCTAACCCCCAGACCCGCAGGGGATGGTCTGCCTGACTAACAGGCCGGCATGTGCAGATTAAAAGCGGAATGTGTACACCTCTGCTTGCAACTGCGGAGTCTGAGGCGACACTGGTTGCACCAAGAGGTGAGGTGAGGTGTGGTCAGACGGATCATTGGGATTTCTGTGGGCTACGAGGACAAGGTAGGAGGAGGAGGAGGCTTAGATGATCCACAGGATCGGAAAAAAAATACGCTGGGTTGGAAGACGAATTAATGCTGTTTATCATTACACTGAATAGGTTGTTGGATAGAAAAGATGCAGTAAGGTGGATTTAGGTTATTGGAATTCCGTATGTCTAGAGTTTGAAATGGAGACTGCAATACCATGTACGATCAAATGCTTTCTCACTGTCTGAGGCTAAAGTGATGTTAGACATATGATTAGTAAGTTGGTGGGTAAGGCATTGGAACTCAGCACACGCTCCACAACCCCTAAAAATTTGTCGCTACCGTCTTTCCAAGCTTGGTATATCTCCAGGGCCGAACGCATCCAGTTCAATAAAGTTTACTTCAGTTGAAATGTTATAGGACACAAGACACAACATTGATTACAACAATCTTAATGAAATTTAAAGTTGTAAACTTCGAAAAATCTGCTAGTAGTTTTAGTGAACTAAATAATTTAATGTGTATACTATTTGAGTTTTGGAGGTACGAATTACAGAAAACCAAATACGATTAACATCGGTTAAGTGTTTTCATACAGAGGAATTGTAAAAGAACAGTATTCTTACCAAATAGGAAAAATAAAATTATTACAACGGAATAATCCTCAGCAAGAATCATCTGAAGAATGAATATCAGATTTCCTTGGAAATAATATTTGACAGGTACCGAAAAATATGAATTAAGTTATGGTAACAATTATAATGTAAGAAATTTTGGAGCTGAACTGTAATGATAGAAAAGAAATGATGCGAAACTTCAGGAAAAGGAAACATACATTGCATATTGATTCTTAATGAAAAACAAAGAATTGTGGCTAATGTAGAAGGAAATTGATCTTATACTATTAGACAACAATGAATTAGTGCAAGTTATGTTAATCTTAAAGATGTAGAATAAAACTAGATTCTAGGCTAACGAAAAGTGTTGTCTATGTTAGACGGAAGCAGTGATTTTAAGAATAAATGAAGACGATACTAAATGAACATGAATATTTAAGACGCTACAAAACAAGGAAATCAAACATTTAGTACCAGAAACGACAATATAACTTTCTTTCTGAAACCGTTAGATGCGATGAACTTACCAAGAAAATGAAACGAAACGGAAATATACACTCAGCAATATAAGAAGGGGACAAGAACGTTAAGAATACTTGCTAATGGAAATGCTGCAGAGTTCATTTAATTAAACCAACATGAACTTTTAAGAGAAAATGTAGAATCTATTAGATAAGATCGTAAAAGTTACAAATGAGAAACATGGAAGTATTAAGAAAAACAAATATTTATGCTGGGTAGACATCCTGATCCTTTATTGTTTCGAATATCACTGCTACAATCAATACATAAAACCATGCTACAAATAACTTCAAATTTTTTGTATAAAAAAAAACGGAAGATATTCTTTAAATAATAAGTCTCGTGAAACGGGAACACACATAATACATTACAGGAATGATTAAAGTGTTAAGTTACTGCCGTAAGAAGTACACATTCTTATTCCGATAAAAGCAAGGAGAAATTTAGTGGATGCAAAGCTGTAAGGTATTTGGAATGTCAACACACAACGCAAATCCTGACTATCTCCACTTTAGTAACCTATTATAATAAAGTTCCCGCCACTTCCGTCTCAAGTGACCGATCAGAACTATGATCTATTCAAAATTGTGGCGTAACGTCATGCTCATTGAGCAGCAGTGACCAATTCGACTCCACACGGCTAAAGCACACCAGTAGACCCAGAAGAAGGCTACTGTAGCAGTGGCCGAAATGACAACTGACTCTGGCCACGGAAGCCTTTGCAATCATATCTAAAGGCAATGTTTACAATAAAGCTTTCGACTTTGCTCGCAACGAAGGTAACGGATGATTTTTTTTAACGAGCTGCAAGTCCGTTAATCTTGCGTGACTGGTATAAAAGATTTTGAAGCTCAGTAACTGCCTTGGAATGACTTGGAGTTTTAGTCAGAACAAAGGAGAAATTTAAATTAGATGTCAGTATAGTATGCAATGCGGGCTACAATTATAAAATATGTTACTATACACAGAAGCAATGACAATGTTGTACCTGTATTTCTTGAAATTTTCACGGTGGATTAAATATTCCATCATCTTTCTGGCGTGCATACGGGATATTATTAATGGCTAAAGAGGAGTCTTCGATACGAGTTGTTGGCTTTGGCGAATGATGTAAAAAACATACGAGGAACGTCTTAAATATTATGCCTAATGCGGCGTCACAATTTCCCTAAATCGCTCCAGGCAAATGCCGGGATGGTTCCTTTGAAAGGGCACGGACGACTTCCTTCCTCTTCTTTCCCTAATGGATGACCTCGCTGTCTGATCTCCTCCCCCAAAACAGCAAACAACAACAAACCCACCCATTGACATTATGATTGACCCATATGGTGTATTAATTTTCACTAACTGAAACATCGTACAAGCTGTCCTACCTTTAATTACCTTAAAGGTCATGTCTGGAGAAGAGTGATTCCCTGAAACAAGTGCCCCCCACACTCATGGTCCAACATGGCCTCTCACACCTTTTCTTTGTTTTTAAATTGCGTTTCGTCAATTATATAATAAACCCCAGCCCACCAAGTTTGCCCCTTCTCATAAATAAATTAAAACAAACTTTTCAGGAAAACGAATACCAGTCTATAACAGTTTTATGGTCTGTTTCTGTCTCATGAGCAACAAGCCAAATAGAAGATCTTAAACGAATAAAAAAAAGAAAGTAATAAAATACTTTTTGTAAGAGGCCTTGATTTCTCAAACTAGGTCCCTCTACGATTTGACCGCCCCAAATGATCTTTTGACAGCGCAGCGGATATATATCGCTCGTGCGTTTCTTCGAGACCTGGCACAATCTTATCTCGTTGCCACAAACACTACACTTACAATAGCAAGCAGTGAAATTGTACTGTCATGTAAAACTGATAATATTAATTGATGCCCTCAATTCAGCAGCCAATTTCACAATAGTGAAATGAACGTGAGGATTATGTTGTTCCCCATTCCTACTGTTTTCCACATCTTCAAAATTGCAGGCAGAACTTGGCCTCGCACTTGCCTCAAATTTCTGGAGGCTACTAATACTTGAGAAAATTTTCAAATCCCGCCAAACATTAACAAATTACTTTCTGTATTAACAAACGGGGTTAGGACCGACAGAATGTAAGGCTGCATAGAAATTCAATTCAAAATACGCACTAAAATGTGACGCCACAGCAGCTACCATGTCACAGGTCAAAGTCGTCGGCTAGTTTCGAACATTCCTCTAGACCCTTATTAAGTATTCTTCCGATATTTCAGTTGACTGCGTTAGAGATAACTCTGTTGGTAAAAAATCATAGTTAAAAATTTATGTGTCTAAGAGAAAAGCAAAGCAAGCGTTAGTCAGCAACTATGGATGACATATATTCTAATGTCTGGTAGTGAAGACTTAGAACAGTATATGTTTTGGGAGCGGAGACGATTTGTGGAACTGGAACCCCATGTCTCAGTCGTGCAGGTTGTCTGAGGAGCTTCGTTGTCCATCGAATCCCAGTAGGATGAGGCTGTGGTCAGTATCTTCCCCGTAATCTATGGAATGGTCAGTGGAAATACAATGTTCAGCCACAGCAGGTTTATTGGTTTGTAGAAGGCGAGAGTATCGCTAGTTCTTGCTAAGTTCTTGTGCAGAGCATACTATTTTGTTCTATGTAACTTTCGCCTCGACCACAAGGAATTTTATATACAGCCGCCTTTCGTAAAAGCAGATCATCCTCCACAAGAATTAATAATTTCCCGAAGGCATGCCCGAAAAGTGATGAAACATTTTACCCATTCGTGTTTTGTAAAATGCGTTGGGGACCCTTCTGACACGGGCACCGCAGACCTGCGAAGAAAGGTTGTGAGTATTTGCAGTCACATTCAAGTGTGTAAGTCAAGGGATCTTCGAAATCCATGTAATGACAAAAGGCAAAGCGATAATGAACACACTAAAGGAAATGCTGCTAAGTTGTGACATATGACAGAAAAATACGGGGACATAATGTATAGTGCAATCGGCAACCGAATGTACAGTCATGCTCAAAAGTATACGAACGACCTGAATTGCATTTCGCCTGATTCGCATGCAACACACATAACGCAACTGTCTAGCAGGTCCTCTAATAGCTCCTTGGAACAGTCGTTTGACTATTGAAAATGGTTCCAACAAGTCACCACTAGAAAACACTGCTCTGTATCGCAATAACTCTAGATGTAAAGTAATAGCACGATACTAGAAATATCAGGGAACACCTTATCACAAATAAGACTGTGCTTAAGGCTTGTAAGCTCACATTTATTGCAATAAATGATATACCTGAAATGTTACCACTCTCATTATTACGTCAGATAGGTAATGCACGTAGAAAGTTTGTCGTATTCATGATTTCCTCTTCAAAGTAACATACCGTACTTGTTATTTAACACAAAATGACATTAAAAATTTAAGTTATTCACGAACAGCTAGTTGAGAATATGTATGAACTTCAAATGACACGACGAACCGTCTCGTTCTGCGTATGGATTCAAACCCAGGTTATGAAGACTAAGATTTCGTGACTGACGGGAACTAACAGTCATTGCTGACTAGGCATACAGAGAGTGATATACCTCGCATTTAGACAGTATCAGTTAGCAAATATCAACTAAATTACATAATGTAAACATTTTTAACGCATGCGAATTCCTACCAAGTATCTATTGTCCCTGTTAACGAACTACGAGAGATGTTAAATATTGCTTCTTCACAAGTAACTTACTTGAAATGCCGTGAGGTAAAGCTTTGTGTTGGACAGGGATTCGAACCCAGAACCTAATCGGATTGTTATCGAAGCACAATCAAATGTGACATGTCGGATTTTCTCGGCAGTAGCTAGATGTTTTAACTGCAATGACGAGACGGAACATTAATTTTTTTCCTTCGTAAGACTCCAATCCGGCACCTATCGCTATTATATTCTAGAGAAAACTAACGTTAAATATGATTTTGCTGCACCAGCAGCGACATGTGAGCATTTCTGAACTAGAAATAATATGACGAAGAGTTCAGTGCTGACTGGGAATCGATCTCCATACATATCGTTGTTGGCTACACACAAAGAGACGTTAGTACCGAATTTTTCTCCACCAGCAGCTCGGAATAACACCCTTGAAATTACAGTGATCTCTCAAATAGTTCTGTGTCTCACTGGGAGTCAAAAACGTCAGATATCGTTGGTGTTGACAACGAATGAAAATGCATTACAAATCAAAAATATTATCCACCAGCAGATAGGTGTTCTCATGCAAGAGCTTGATTATACATAATGAAAACTTTAGTGCCAGACCAGGATTCGAACCCATTCACGCGCAATATGTGGAGATGTTGAGGAATCTGCAGTTTTGAACAAACAACAAATTGTAGTCGAACTGTATTATCACGAAGGGATGAAATTCCGCGTTAAGGGCGGTCTGAGTTGCATTCCCAGTTCAGAACCAATTTTATCGACATACAGAAGCTCAAATAAAAGATGGAATAAGTGTCCTGTGCTTCTACATACCGTTTGTTTCGTCACTAGAAATAAATAACTAGTATAAGAAAGGTTACTGGTGATAAGAGTTCCCACATTTCGCCACACCTGACTTTATTGTTGTTCAACCTAACGTCTACTTGGTAAAGAAAGAATACCATGTTTAATGTGAATTTCAGACACCAATGCCATTATACCTTGTTCACTTGGCGTAGCCAGAAGAGAATAGAATCTGACTGTCCCTATTAAAAATCAGCGGCAGAAGTTAGGATCGAACCCAGACCATTGTCAAAGAAACCTCTCATGAATCCATCTTTTTTTTCTGTTTCAGCTTCTCTGAACTCCGAAGTCCCGGCCAACATAGTCTCCATGACATCCTACCAGGGAACCTTTTTGGTTTGCTAACATAAAATAAATTAAAGAATAAAAATGTCTCCCCATTAGTATGGCAAATGATATAGAAAAAAAACTAGTAAAGATATTAAAAGAAGTGATAAAGTAAAGATTCTTGCAATATAGTGACTATATGTCAACGTTCTTAATAAAAACAAGCATAGTTTTCTCTATATTTCGTCTTTCGTATCAGTGTCTGGTGTTCCATCGGTAAATGTATCCAATATTCTTCTTTACTCTTCTCTTTCTCGGATAGGATGTAGTATACAGTCTGGCCCTTTAGCCAATTGACTGCATGTCGTTTTGTATTTGGATAGGGAACTTCGTCAGGGTTGAGTAGGCGTGTCGGTGTTATCGTTCTTGGTGATGTTCGCATTATGCTTGTGAGTTTCTGTGTGCAGAGGGACCATATGTCCTGTACAGCGTCGCAAGTAAATCTATGCTCGTCTGTGTCGACTAAGTGACATCTGATACAATTCGGTGTTTCAGCCAGGTGAATCTTGTGTAACCTCGAATTGGTCGGGAATTTCCTGTTGACTGCCATGTACCAAGTTGAACGCACTGTAGATGAAAGATGCGGGTCGTGAATGTTCTCCCAGACTTGTTTCCAGTTGTAATCTTTACATTTCTCCTCCACTATATTACGTGGTTTACTTTCCGTCATTGTGGCGTAAATTGCTTTGACTTTGTGTTGGTCTGCCTCTGGAATTCTTCTTTGTATGTAGCTAAGTTCTAGGATGAAATACCTTAAGTGACAGAGCGAGTTCAGAATGTGTTTTACATCTACAGGTGGGTCCAGATTGGGAGGCACTATTTCATTCAAAATATGAGCCGTCAGTGTGTTAGGTGATCTGTGCCACTGTCTGTATGTTTGACTAATATACAAGGCTTTTGCTTTGAGGTAGACATCTGTCAAATTGAGGCCTCCCTTCCAAACTGCGAGGGTGAGGGTTTCATACTTTACTTTAAATATCTGACCCCTGGTAACAAAGTGGCCAAGGGCTGCTAACATTTGTTGCGCCATACTCTTTGGTAATGGCAGTACTTGGGCAACGTAATTTACTTTGGAAGTTATGTAGGTATTAACTAAAGACACTCTTTGAATGGCATTTAGGGTTCGCAGGCTATGTTGCCGTATGCCAGCGCGCATTTTTGCCAGCAGTTTTCTATAGTTCAAGGCAGCCGTGTGGCGGATATTGCGTGTGTATTCAATCCCGAGGCAGGTGATCTTCTCCAAGCTTCTTATTCTTTCAGCAGCACCGAGTTCTAGTCCGCGTCCAATGTGCATTAAGCCTGACTTGTGACGGTTGAGTTTTGTCCCCGATACAGCTTCATACGTTGTTACAATGCCGAAAGCTTTCTCTAAGTCCTCGTCTTTCGTTACTACAAAACTGACATCATCTGCGTATGCCTGGCAAATAATCTTCTTACCATGAATGAGCAGTCCTGGAAGGGCTTGCATCAGGGAGTACAAGAATGGCTCCAGTGCTATGGCAAACAATGCCATCGACATTGGGCAGCCCTGACGTACCGAACTTGCGATACTGATCGGCCTGCTTAAGCGCCCATTTACATTGATTTGCGACGTACTATTCATCAGGAGGGTGTTAACTGCATCAGTGATTTTCTGAGGCAAATGCATGGCGTCATGGTTCACCCTGTCAAAGGCCTTGTCAAAGTCGAGGGACACGAGAGCACTTGGGATGTCACAGGCTTCGGCAATCGCTATCGGATCTCTATATGCAGTTAAAGTGTGGAAAATATTTCTGTTTGTTCCGACACACGTTTGGTAGTCGTCGGTAACGCTGGTAATGACCGAATTTAATCATTGCATAATGACACGTGTGAAAATTTTATGGTCAGTGTTAAGTAATGTTAAAGGCTGGAGATTCTCAACAGTTTTGCCTCCTGGAGTTTTTGGAACTAGCACCACTATCCGTTTACAAAAATCCTTCAGGCTGTCATTACGAATGTTCATAATGTCATTACAGACCAGAGTCAACTTACTAGTTAACTGTTGCCTAAACGTGCGATAAAACTCGGCGGGTAATCCGTCAGGACCAGGCGATTTATTTATTGGGCTTCGGAGAATGGCGTCTGTTACTTCATCCTCGATTATGTCTGAGGCGAGTTCTTCCGCTTGTTCCGGACGAAGTCTCCCCCACGCCCTTTCCGTAAGGACTGCCTGCGCTGCCACATCTATTGTTTTTTCAGCTAGTAACGCTGTAAAATGTTTATAAATTTCTTCTTGAATATCAGTTTGTGTATTGAGAAGGCGACCGTCTGCAGTTTTTAGCTCCGTCAGTAGTTTCCTGTTTCTTTTTTTTGCTCTTGTATAACGTGGTACATGGATGTTGTCTCCTCCCGCACTGCATTTTGAAGACGTGTTCTCACTTTACAGCCTTCAGATTGTTTTCGAATCAGTGTTAGGAGTGTCTCCTTGGTTCTTTTAATCTGCAGGTGATTGTCCACTACTGTATTATCGTCTCTATAAAGGTCGTGTAGGCACTGAAAATAGAATTCTACTGTGGTCCTCTGCCAGGCGCATTTCTCGCGAGAGTAACATTTCATCGCTTTTATTAGAGCTGGCTCTGCACATTTTATCCACCACCAGAAAGCCGAATTGTACAGTGGAAATTTTCTTTCACAATCTGCCCATGTGTGTTGGAAGACGGAATGGCACCCTGGATCTGATAAATGGGTAACATTCAGTTTCCATGGGCCTCTTGCTCTATACGTACCCTGTTTTTCCATATTTATGGTACATATATATGCTACATGGTCAGATAATATAAGTGGCCATTTCTCCACTTGCAAAATATTGTGCCGTAAATTGGAAGTTGCATAATTTCTGTCAATGCGGCTGGCAGAATGGCTGGTGACGTCAGTGAGTAAAACCGGGCGTGTCACCGTGTTTACGTTCCCACGTGTCGAGTGGGTTTAAGTCTCGATCAATGTCCAGAAGTTCTATGGAAGTGTTAAAATTTGGCGTTTCGTCTTTTGGTTTTAGTACACAGTTGAAATCACCTGCAAATATTACGTGGCCTGTGCGGGTTGTAAAAAGTGGCACGATCTCCTCCTTAAAAAACTCCGATCTCTGACGCTTTCTTCCCGTTCCAGGAGGGGCGTAAACATTTATGAATCGGGTGTTGTGGATCGTCCCCGCGATACAGACCACCAAAACCTCTTCTCTAAGACACAGTTTTCTATCATAACACCATTGCGGCACACTCGAAGAGCATTCTGACACACAGGTTCCCTGTAGTGGTCTGCAGCATGTTCAGTACATTCATTTACTTGGTTGACCGAATCGCCATGAACTAGCTGCCTCGGCTACCCAGTGCAAATAAAATGCCGTAACTGCCACCTAAACATAACTGCCAACAGTGTAGGATGCAGAAATTTAAATAGGAAGTGTTCCTTTCCACTTGAGCTACTCTATTCCCCTATCAGTTTGTCGAAACCGTCTTGCAGTGCAAAAGAAAAACTGTAACTGTCTGTCTCTCAGAAATCTAGATCCGACCATATGCATTATCTCACAGCACTTTGGAATGCGGAAGTTGTGAAAGAACTTATGTTTTCTTCTTGAGGTGCTGCAGCTACATGACAGCTTCTAGCGTAATGGTAAGTGTCGCGCACCGCAAATAAGGTTTCGTGACTTCTATTATATTCGCTGCTGTATCTTTTATAACGCAATTCTGCTGTCTGCTGTAATTATCAATTTAATGGTACTTTGAACATAATTCCCTTCACTTCTCAACCCAAAATAATCCCATGTGGTAAAAGGGGTAATGTTCTGCGATATTTTGTTCTTTTCAGGTTTAATAGATGGCCAGGCACAGATGCTCCTCAAAATGTTTGTATTATGTGTGGGAAGAGCGCATCATGCCAAAATAACCAGAAAAGTATTTTCTACATTAGCTGTCGTCTGGTAGTAGCATTTTATTCTTCTTCAAACCTTGTTTGACAGCTTTAACTCAGAACAAGTTTTCTACATGCATGTAATCAATAAACTGCATGTGCATTGTCAGACTGTTATAGACAACATCAGAAAATTCGCATATATCGTTGGCGATTAAATTCTCTCTGATGTTTAGTATTGTTTTAACAACACTAAAAGAAACCTTAGGAAAATTGTGCACTGTACTATAAGAAATGAAATAAAACTACCCACGATAACCTTAAGACGAGAGTCTGTTTTAATAAAACTGAGTATCTGTACACAAGCGTGTCTCTATCAGCACGAATTAGTAAAATACTACTCACTTAGATTTCGATTGGGTTTGTGTTTAATTGGTATGCTGTGTCATACTCAACAGGTATGCAAATGTGGCATTTCATAAATAAAACTACGTATTCCTAGAAACCCAAAATTTGCTTGTCAGCAGCGGAAGGAGGCGTTACCTGTCGTGCAGCATAGTAAGTTTTTCACCATTTGACTATGAGCTGAAAGTATTTTCTTCCTTATCGATGTTTGTTCTGACTGCTTGTAGCTCTCTCACAGAGGGGGAAAAAACGTAACAGTCTGCGAGATTGGAACCGCGAACCATACCAGACGCTTTTTCACACGTCAGCACGTACCCACACAGCTGGCGAAGGTGTATGTGTAGTGTCTTCCAGTTACAAGGCCAATAGTGGCTAGAACTCGTAAACCGCTAATGAAAGGACGAGATTAGTTGCGATTTCCACGTGCAACGACTTTCCTGGCCTGAAAACCGTAAATTTACAGTCTTTTCCTACACCTCAAGCGATAATAACACAGATTATTTAGTGTAAATGACAGGAAAAATCAAGTGAACTTTGAGGCTTAATTCCGTGCACATCAGGAAGTAACTTGTCGATCACAGAGTTGCCAAACATACCTTGCCTTGTTGCCAAATCTCAGTTACAGCACCAGCAGGAAGAAGATGCGCCGATGTCATCCTAAAGCGGGTTGGGAACTGACCATAGCTGGCGTCTCAAACACGCGGCTGCTACGGCTTGGAATACGTAATGCGTCTGATTCACATTTCTGTAACTAGGTTTGAGGGCTGGAGCTTAGTTACTAATAATACTCAGAACTGACTGCAAACTAAGAAACATATATCAGTAACTCTCATAGTTGTTTTTATATTTATTTCTAACTGTACTCAAAACTAAGAAACTCATTCACGGACGTTTTCGTGCCTCGCCGATAGTCGAGAACAATAAACAAATAAAAATATAAAAAAATATGTGTGTGTGTGTGTGTGTGTGTGTGTGTGTGTGTGAGAGAGAGAGAGAGAGAGATAGAGATAAAAATAAAAGAGAATGAGAGAGAAGATAATAAATTGTTGTAAAGAAATTGAATACCGGTATGTAAAGAAATCTTTGATTAAAATGTCACGTTCTACATCATTACGAAATGTCATATTCATGATCTATGGAACATGTATTAATCTCATCTAATCTAATCATATTATATTGCTCACTAGCCGTGAAGAGTCATGAATTACCGAAATTTTCGCCAATATCAGTAACCAAATCTAAACTTGAACAAAAAAAAAAAAAAAAAAAGACGACAGTTTTTGTAATAAACCGGGACGCCTATCAAAACCCTTTCATCCCTGTTAACTAACCAGGAAAGATGTCTGATATACCTCCATTCAGAAGTAACAAAGTCTGTATGCATTTAAAGATGAGGCGCAAGATGTGAAGTTCTGTGACGGAGATACAAACCAACACATTATATGATTGTTAACTAAGTAAAATCAAATGTTACTTATCGGTTTTTCTTACCAGCTGCTAGGTGTTTTAATCTAAAATAAGGATACAAATTTTTGTGCCTGAGTGACAATCGAACCGCACTTCTATCGTTCTTCTTTATCATCCACGAATATAGCTTAAGTTTCAATTGCTTACTTACCAACAGTAAGATGTGTGCGTGTTTGACCAGAAATTGCAGTCTTGGAAAAAGGAACGAAATGATTAAACTATACTGTTCCGAGAGATTCAGATCTTCGAAAGAGGAGATACAAATTCGAATCACAGTCCAGCACCAAATTTTTCAACGTCTCTAGTTCAATCAAGTACAAGTAAAATATTTGCTCTGTTCCTTTAAATGGCTATCCGTTCATCAAAAAAAAATTTTTTTTTTCTAATCTAAGTAAGTTTTTTGGCGACAGTATTTCTGTTTACCATGACCACCGCCTATGTCATTTCCCAAAGTAAATTGGCTTTATTTAGTTGGGAATGAAGGAACGCGATGTTTAATGCGGATTCTGGATTATAATGTCTTTCTCTTGAGGTTACCAGAGGTAAAGAATATCTGTTTGTGCATCTTAAAAGTACATGCCTGAGCCCACGCATTGCACTTGTGATAGTTGGTTCCACCAGACCATTGTGGCCACATTTCCCAGCCCCAGGAGTGTGCTGTAACGGATGATGTGCTTAGCTTACAAAATTAATCACGGTAAAAAAATGCGAGTCTATTAAGTGGTTAAGTAGAAGCAAGCTTCTGAAGCGGAGATTATGCTAGTCTCACGTCAGCAGGATGTAAAGACTCTTCTAGGCATCATGGCCTCGGTCTGAAGCCATTTTAAAATTTTCACTAATTCAGGAAATTTCTTAGTTCCAGAAAATCTACCGTGAAGTGTGCAGTTACCGGATAATTCGATTATTATCGTCATTATTACTATCATTTTCTTCATAACGCTGCTGGAACCCATGCGCTTGAAGATCATTTAAGGCCGTTTGATTATAGAAGTAGTTGCGCAAGAATAGGTTCTTTCCCTGTTTACGGAATCCTTTTCATGTCTATATCAAACATCAGCAAATACTCGTAGATTACATTAAAACTAAAGTAATTGATGAATATGTTACTTGATAACAAAAACACACTGCCTTTCTTCATTTACTTGCGCCTAGAAATGGCTGTCGAATACTGCCAAACCAAAAGCTAAGTGATCTTACTGCCTTCCGATATACGTCGCCGTCAGTTCCTCCATATGATTTGTTCGACGTGACCTGTTTCTAGTTGCGCACGACAGAATATGTTTTAGAAAATCAATTGTTTTCCTTTGCAATAAACAGAAAGATTTTCGTTCTAAGCTATCCAAGTCCAAAATTATCGCAATATTAGTTCAAATTTAATACTAGCTTCTATAATGTAGGAAAGTATTCCAGAGTTCCAAAACCCGCATCCGACTCCCTGTCCTTACACTTAGTCGCTGACCACAAATTCTAGCTCAGAGTGACACCAGTTTAAGTAACCTAATGTAGCGAAGACTGTTTGCCAGTGCTCTTTCTCACCGGAAAATATGCAATTCACTCATTGGGCTCCATAAGTACACTGTATCAATAATTTCTGTGTGTATGCAATGCATACGAATTATAGAATTTAGTGGTACTCTCTCTTTCACTTCTGTAAACAATATGCCTAACCTAAACGGGCCCTTCATCATTACAGGCCCTGGGTGACAACCTCATTGTTCATTTCACCTGATTTTGTAATCATTTAAATTGAACATCATGCCCTTCTAATGGGAGACAATTCGTCCCCCATTTCCTCCTGTGAAATTTGTCAGTAAGCTTTTTTCCTTCCAGCCAGCAAAATGCGGCAGAGTACGGCTGGTAAACGATTCACAAACCACGGTTTAGTGCCGTTAAGACGATTTCTTTAAACATTGGCGTAGTTGAGGGAATTTAGTTTCTTTTTAAATCGTCTTACACAGCAACGTTCACAGATATATCAAATAGGAATAGGTCTTTATCCAGGTACGAAGGTTGTAAAACAAACTTCTCGCAGTTTGTTTCAGGTTGATCTTTTCGCTGATAGCACTGCATAAGTATTTTGTCTAAAAAGTGTTACAAGTAGTGATCCTGTAGCTGTGGGTATCATTGGTTGAAAACTAGTTTAACACCAATGAGTATAGTACTGATAAATATTCAAAATGTTTATCAATCTAAGACTTAGTTCATTCACAAACTGAGGCATATTTATAATATTGAAGCTAAACTGTGTATCCTTGTCTTCCTTGAGTGGGCATTGGAAGGTGTTTACACAGACGTATACAATACTATGAATACTTCGAACGCTATAGTTAATCTTTGCTCTCATAAACATATTTTGTTTTTTGAATTATTGTGGTTCTTAAGGGTACAATATGTGTTGTAGATACAGTCTTAGAGAAAAAAACTGACCGCTGAGTTGTTCACGTAAGGTGGTTGGTTGGTTTGGGGAAGGAGACCAGACAGCGTGGTCATCGGTCTCATCGGATTAGGGAAGGATTGGGAAGGAAGTCGGCCGTGCCCTTTCAGAGGAACCATCCCGGCATTTGCCTGGAGTGATTTAGGGAAATCACGGAAAACCTAAATCAGGATGGCCGGACGCGGGATTGAACCGTCGTCCTCCCGAATGCGAGTCCAGTGTCTAACCACTGCGCCACCCCACTCGGTCACGTAAGGTGGACTATACAGTCGTGCTCCCCTCTGAATTTTATGTTCAGCAATATGCTCGATCTGGCAACATTGTAGACTGCTACATTTCCCGGAGGAACCCTTGACTGCAGTCAGAGTACACCACTTTTGTCTACGCTCATAGTCTTGAGGTAAAAAGCGAAACTAACTAATACAACGTCTGGTAACTAAAATCACACGTCGACAAAGTTTTTATCGCCCCTTTCCTCTCGGTGCTGAAGCTATGAGTATAATTCAAGCAGCCGGCCGAAGTGGCCGTGCGGTTAAAGGCGCTGCAGTCTGGAACCGAAAGACCGCTACGGTCGCAGGTTCGAATTCTGCCTCGGGCATGGATGTTTGTGATGTCCTTAGGTTAGTTAGGTTTAACTAGTTCTAAGTTCTAGGGGACTAATGACCTCAGCAATTGAGTCCCATAGTGCTCAGAGCCATTTGAACCAAGCCGTTATAATTCAAGCGAATCTACAATATATTTCGCTTTCTGTCACATTGGTAATAACAGTTTGGTTCAACAATATTTTAGCGATAGATTTCTTGTCAGACCATCTGCCTCTGAACACAGCATGCATTTGAGTTCTTTGGGCCCATCTGCTGCCTACCGGCGGGGGCTGAGGCACTGCGCTGCCTTGCCTTCTGCCGACAATGTTGGCTACACACCCCACTCTCGACGGTGTAAAAGCTTTAATGTCTACGATTTGTGCTTCACACTCGATAGCAATGGAGGCACAAAACCGTTTTTATTTGATGAATATTTTATTACACTAGTATGCAATACATCAATGTGGCACAGAATTAATTTCATTGTTTCTGATCCAGTGCGCTATGACTAAAGTGACGCATTCTGTTCTTTTTCCTTTCACAGGAGATTCTCAAATAATTTGTTTTTGTCATGGATTCATATGTGTTAGTCAAGGCACAGAGAGTAAATGCAATGTAATGTGTTTAGTTTCTTTCTTTGATACCCTATGGTAAATGGATGCGAAACATTGTGCCAATACCTTTCAGAACCTGCTCTATACCTACTAAGGTAAATTTCTTGTTTTGAGGTCCATACATTAAATAATGGAGAACTGAACGCTGTTCAGAAGTGATATTTAAAATATTAAATTTGATTTAAGGTGACAAAATTGCCCATATTTGAAGCTACCCAGAGAAAAAGTAAGTTGCTAGAGCCGATTTTAGCAAATGTCTGCATAATTGCTGCTGTGGAAATTTAGCATAGAGGCCCTGTAGTAACCAAGAGGTTCCTTTTCTTCATACTTATCGCCCTGGCATGTGAGTCTTAAGTGAAGAACAGTATTGAATTTCGTATCGTTGATGGTCGATTCGAATTTCTTCAGAGACACTCGTATTGTGAAGCAGCTTGGTAGCCAGAAAGCCGAGATCTATGACCATTAACACAACTTACTGTGTCGAGCTACCAAGAGGATCTGAGGTGTAAGGGGTTTCTCCTGATTTCGTTACAGAATTTTTTCTGGAAATTCGCAGCCCCATAAAATAAATGATAATAAAAAAAGCTCGCACATGCTGCCCCTACCACAGTTAGAACTGACAACTCCTTGAACTGTTGCGCCACAAGACATTGGCGGTACCACGGGGCTACGGACACACTGCTGCCAGCACACCACTCTCATCATGGTGTTGGTGGCTCCGCCTCATAATGCATTGTGAAAGATAATAAAAGTTGTCACTTATGTGAAGAATAGCATTTCATTAGCCAATAAGTTGTCTTAGATACATGAGGATTACATAGCACAAGCCATTCAAATGGAAAGGGAATATCAAGTAAATTTAGCGAGTCAATTCAGTACCATACACGGAAGTGATTGCACTTTCACAGTGTTGCCAAATATTTGTGACGATGTTGCCAATTCTCAGCTGTGCTAGGAGTAGCTCTGTAGCGTTAGGGGAGGAGAATCCTGTGCTCGTGTCATAGAAGGATACGGAGAAGAGGCACGGGATTTGGTTAATATGCAGCGTTTTCTCCTACCAGTTGTGTGAAACATTCATGTGTGTAACCTTCCATCACGATTACAGTTTCGCCCAAAATATATACGAATAAAACACTTACCTTGTTACTTTGTTACAAAAGACTATTTCAGTACAATAAAAAGTCTTTGGAAATCAACTTTGCGCACCTGTCGCGAAAAGTAAAAAAGGCTTCAAGTGGCTCTGAGCACTGTGGAATTTAACTTCTGAGGTCATCAGTCCCCTAGAACTTAGAACTACTTAAACCTAACTAACCTAAGGACAGCACACACATCCATGCCCGAGGCAGGATTCGAACCTGCGACCGTAGCGGTTGCGCACCTCCAGACTGTAGCGCCTAGAAGCGCTCGGCCACTCCAGCCGGCACAATAAGTATGATAACAAAGACTTTGCACCTCGAAATCGATTGCATCTATGTACAGTCTTGTGATCATACAAGTTGAACTTCATGAATTGCACGAGAATGTAGAAAAATTTTGGTGCGAAAGGAAGCTGTAAGAAACACAGTTAACTAATTATTCCGTACCACGTAATAATCAATTCATTTGAAAATTCAGAAGAGAAGAAACTAAAATTATGTCCATTAAGACAGAAACTAAAGTGCAGTTTCAGGCACTGTGCAGATCTGCGGTTTTTCATCTTCTGATTTATACAAATAATGTGTACTAACCAGCACATTCAGTGCTTTCCTAATGTGTCCCTCTTGTTTAGTCTTCTAGTGATAAACTGGATCCACACCCATGAGTCTGATTGTTTCTTTGTATCCTTCCATCTACTATCTTTGTGTGTTATTGTTCGGTGTTCAAAAAGCAAAATATTGTGCCTTCTCCTACGAGGTATTAAAACGAGGGCGCAAGAGGGTTAACGAATCATAATCAAAATACAGTTAGACGCCAATTTGTCTGTCGTCATGGTGTTGAGTCGACAGAAATAGTTGGGTGTTATTGCCTGCATCACCGGCATCCCGTTGTCATCTTCTCTTATTGAGATTTTCATTAACCCTAAACAAAAGACGCCGAGATAAATGTGTATATTACTCCGTGACGAAGCATCCCACATTCCATTCATCCTGATCCACTCGTTAAGTGCATCGGCAGTAGTGAGTGATACGAAAGCTGTTGTGAGGTGACGAATAACAATAAAAATGGTAGTAATAACAAATCAGTAATCAAGGATGTTTACTGTATTACAGACGATTAACAAAATAACCAAGAAAGGCTGAGTGTTTAATTGGCACACTGCATAGCTGTTCTTACCACTTTGTTACTGAATTCTGTTCGGGCTACTTGCAGAGAGAAAAGAAAGAACCCTGTAGCCATACATATCGCAAGTACAATGAGATATTACCTATCAACTATCCTTGCTTTACACCACGAGACGAACATGGCGTCACCGAGCTGAAATTTTAAATTCATTTATGTTTTCTCTCTCTGTCTCTCTCTCTCTCTCTCTTTTTATTTTTATATTTATTTTTTGGTGGAAGCATCGAGAAGCGCGAATAATAAGCAAGTAGGCATATAACCTGTTTACAGTTATTTTCATTGGGATACATAATGCAAAAATTACCTTTTAAGTGTATTATTGCGTTATTCCAGTTATTGACAGTCTATGCGTGAGCTTGCTCGCATTCAGTGGGGTGAAACCTATCACAGATGCATGCAAAACACAAATATTTCTTGCGCCATGCGCAACACACAAACGAAATCTCGCTGCACTGACGTGTTGACCGATATATTGCACGGGAAACATATCTGATTCATGTTGCTAAATACAGCTCTATCAGATATCAATTTGGATGCGTACCAACTGTATAAAAGTATATCTTGAAATATGCAGAAAGTCACAAGAGGTATTCGACTGAAACATAGCCATGACCAAGATTGTTACTGAGGTCGACAGCATCGTCGTCTACCACGTGGGCAACTCGAACGGTGACAGTGCTCGGCCAGCTACTTACGTTTACTGGTATCAGAGCTACAGCACGAAAGAACAAAAATGTTAATAACCCGAAGATCATTAACTTTGGAAGTCATGGAATGTAAAGCAGCCATCAGTCAGAAGAGTGGTTTGAACACCACAGTGCTTTAATAGGCACGGTCTTGTTGGAGGAGGTATACCGTTGCTTTCCTCCAACCTTTGAGTTGATTTTCCTAGCCAGTTAATAGGGGAACCTACAGTTTAACGTGGCTTTCGGACCACAGTGCAACTCGACATTTTTCACATCAACAAACACTGCCCGAGGTGAAATTTGCGCAAATGGCACATAAAAATTGTTATATCCTAACCACTAATGCCACCCGAGCCCGCTGCCAAAAGGTTGGCAGCATCAAAGTCCGGACGCCGTCCGCATAAGCAGCGCCAGCGAGACAGGAAATCGCCGCAAGTCTGCGCGCGCCACCGCTGGCTTCTGGCTTCTTAAGCGCTGGAGTCGCGAGCGCTAGGACAGTTCTGTACTCGCCGCTCAGTTGTATACTCGCCACCGAATTGTGTACTTGCTAGTCAGTTGTGTGTTCATCGCAGCAGAGTTGTTGTTTGTCGTCAGCCGACGCTGACCTAGCCGCTCCGACTCGAACTAGACAGATTTCTGTAGACACGGAGTTCACTATTGTGTTGCTGTATCTTCGTGAATAAAGATAAGTACCGACTTTTATTTAATCAGAGTGTTTGTCATCTTTCTGCTCACTGTTCCAGCGGACCGGTCGGCCCCCTATTAAAAGTGTGGCGGTGACTTCGTAAGCCGTTTCTACAGCGAATTGTTTGTCGCTACGAACACCGCCACAAAAAAAAATCGTGGGCCTGACGAGGGATTGAACCTGAGACGTTCACAGGCATAGACTTGCTCTTTATCACTTTGCCACAATGCAGCTACAACTGTGGTTTCCGCTTGGCATTAAAATTAAGGATCTCTCGTTTGTGCCTGTGTTGGCACTTGCGTGTACCTTAGGAGACCTTACTTTTGGGATTACCCTCGTATACGTGTCTGTAAACGCCTTCCGATGCCCACTCAAGAAAGACAAGGATACACAGTCTAGCTTCAATATTACACACAGAAATTAGTGTTACAGTGTACTTGTGGAGCCCAATGAGTGAATTGCATAGGATACACAGTCTAGCTTCAATATTACACACAGAAATTAATGTTACAGTGTACTTGTGGAGCCCAATGAGTGAATTGCATATTTTCCGGTGAGAAAGAGCGCTACATTAGGTTACTTAAACTGGTGTCACTCTGAACTAGAATTTATGGTCAGCGACTAAGTGTAAGGACAATGAGTCGGATGCGGGTTTTGCAACTCTGGAATACTTTCCTACATTATAGAAGCTAGTATTAAATTTGAACTATTATTGCGATAATTTTGGACTTGGATAGCTTAGAACGAAAATTGATTTTCTAAAACATATTCTGTCGTGCACAACTTGAAACAGGTCACGTCGAACAAATCATATGGAGGAACTGACGGCGACGTATATCGGAAGGCAGTAAGATCCCTTAGCTTTTGGTTTGGCAGTTTTCGACAGCCATTTCTAGGCGCAAGTAAATGAAGAAAGGCAGTGTGTTTTTGTTATCAAGTAACGTATTCGTCAATTACTTTAGTTTTAATGTAATCTACGAGTATTTGCTGATGTTAGATATTGACATGAAAAGGATTCCGTAAACAGGGAAAGAACCTGTTCTTGCGCAACTACTTCTATAATCACCAAAAGGCCTTAAATGATCTTCAGGCACATGGGTTCCAGCAGCGGTATGAAGAAAATGATAGTAATAATGACGGTAATAATCGAATTATCCGGTAACTTCACACTTCACGGTAGATTTTCTGGAACTAAGAAATTTCCTGAATTAGTGAAAATTTTAAAATGGCTTCAGACCGAGGCTATGATGCCTAGAAGAGTCTTTACATCCTGCTGACGTGAGAATAGTATAATCTCCGCTTCAGAAGCTTGCTTCTACTTAACCACTTTTTTTTTTTTACCTTGATTAATTTTGTAAGCTAAGCAAATCATCCGTTACAGCACACTCCTGGGGCTCGGAAATGTGGCCACAATGGTCTGGTGGAACCAACTATCACAAGTGCAATGCGTGGTTCAAATGGCTCTGAGCACTATGGGACTTAACATCTATGGTCATCAGTCCCCTAGACTTAGAACTACTTATACCTTACTAACCTAAGGACATCTCACACAGCCATACCCGAGGCAGAGAAAATCCCTGACCCCGCCGGGAATCGAACCCGGGATCCCGGGCGTGGGAAGCGAGAACGCTACCGCACGACCACGAGATGCGCAATGCGTGGGTTCAGGCATTTACTTTTAAGAGGCACAAACAGATTTACTTTACCTCTGGTAACCTCAAGAGAAGGACGTTATAATCCAGAATCCGCATTAAACATCACGTTCCTTCATTCCCAACTGGACAAAGCCGGTTTACTTTGGGAAATGACATAGGCGGCGGTCATGGTAAACAGAAATACTGTCTCCAGTAAACTTACTCAGATTAGAAAAAAAAAAATTTTTTTGATGAACGGATAGCCATTTAAAGAAACAGAGCAACTATCTTACTTGTACTTGATTGAACTAGAGACGTTGAAAAATTTGGTGCTGGACTGTGATTCGAATTTGTATCTCCTCTTTCGAGGATCTGAATCCCTCGGAACAGTATAGTTCAATCATTTCGTTCCTTTTTCCAAGACTGCAATTTCTGGTCAAACACGCACACATCTTACTGTTGGTAAGTAAGCAATTGAAACTTAAGTTATATTCGTGGATGATAAAGAAGAACGATAGAAGTGAGGTTAGATTGTCGCTCAGGCACAAAAATTTGTATCCTTATTTTAGATTAAAACACCTAGCAGCTGGTAAGAAAAACCGATAAGTAACATTTGATTTTACTTAGTTAACAATCATATAACGTTTTGGTTTGTATCTCCGTCACAGAACTTCACATCCTGCGCCTCATCTTTAAATGCATACAGACTTTGTTACTTCTGAATGGAGGTATATCAGACATCTTTAATTAACAGGGATGAAAGGGTTTTGATAGGCGTCCCGGTTTATTACAAAAACTGTCGTCTTTTTTTTTATTCAAGTTTAGATTTGGTTACTGATATTGGCGAAAATTTCGGCCATTCATGACTCTTCACGGCTAGTCAGCAATATGATATGATTAGATTAGATTAGATTAATACTTGTTCCACAGATCATGAATATGGCATTTCGTAATGATGTGGAACGTGTCATTTTAATCAAAGATTTCTCTACATACCGGTATTCAATTTCTTTACAACAATTTATTATCTTCTCTCTTATTCTCTTTTATATATATATATATATATATATATATATCTCACACACACACGCACACGCACACACACACACACACACACACACACACACACACACACATTTTTTTAAATATTTTTATTTGTTTAGTGTGCTCGACTATCGGCGAGGCACGAAAACGTCCGTGAATGAGTTTCTTAGTTTTGAGTACAGATAGAAATAAATATAAAAACAACTATGAGAGTTACTGATTCATGTTTCCTAGTTCTGAGTATTATTAGTAACTAAACTCCAATCCCTAAACCTAGTTACAGAAATGTGAATCAGACGCATTACGTATTCCAAGCCGTAGCAGCCGCGTGTTTGAGACGCCAGCTATGGTCAGTTCCCAGCCCACTGTAGAATGACATTGGCTCGTCTTCTTCCTGCTGGTACTGCAACTGAGTTTTGGCAAGGTATATTTGGCAACTCTGTGATCGACAAGTTAATTCCTGGTGTGCACGGAATTAAGCCTCAAATTTCACTCAATTTTTCCTGTCATTTCCTTTGAATAATCTGAGTTATTATCGCTTGAGGTGTAAGAAAAGACTGTAAATTTACGGTTTTCAGGCCAGGAAAGTCGTTGCAATTAATCTCGTCCTTTAATTAGCAGTTTACGAGTTCTAGCCACTATTGGCCGTGTAACTGGAAGACACTACACATACACCTTCGCCAACTATGTGGGTACGTGCTGACCTGTGAAAAAGCGTCTGGTATGGTTCGCGGTTCCAATCTCGCAGACTGTTACGTTTTTTCTCCCTCTGTGAGATAGCTAGAAGCAGTCAGAACAAGCATCGATAAGGAAGAAAATACTTTCAGCTCATAGTGAAATGGTGAAAAACTTACTATGCTGCACGACAGGTAACGCCTCTTTCCGCTGCTGACAAGCAAATTTTGGGTTTCTAGGAATACGTAGTTTTATTTATGAAATGCCACATTTGCATACCTGTTGAGTATGACACAGCATACCAATTAAACACAAACCCAATCGAAATCTAAGTGAGTAGTATTTTACTAATTCGTGCTGATAGAGACACGCTTGTGTACAGATACTCAGTTTTATTAAAACAGACTTTCGTCGTAAGGTTATCGTGGGTAGTTTTAATTCATTTCTTATAGTACAGTGCACAATTTTCCTAAGGTTTCTTTTAGTGTTGTTAAAACAATACTAAACATCATAGAGAAATTAATCAGCAACAATATATGCGAATTTTCTGATGTTGTCTATAACAGTCTGACAATGCACATGCAGTTTATTGATTACATGCATGTAGAAAACTTGTTCTGAGTTAAAGCTGTCAAACAAGGTTTCAAGAAGAATAAAATGCCACTACCAGACGACAGCTAATGTAGAAAATACTTTTCTTACTATTTTGGCATGATGCACTCTTCCCACACATAATACAAACGTTTTGAAGAGCATCTGTGCTTGGCCATCTATTAAACCTGAAAAGAACAAAATGTTGCAGAACGTTACCCCTTTTACCACATGGGCTTATTTTGGGTTGAGAAGTGAAGGGAATTATGTTCAAAGTACCATTAAATTGATAACTACAGCAGACAGCAGAATTGCGTTTTAAAAGATATAGCAGCGAAAGTAATAGTACTCACGAAACCTTATTTGCGGTGCGCGACACTTACCATTACGCTAGAAGCTGTCATGTAGCTGCAGCACCTCAAGGAGAAAACATAAATTCCTCAACAACTTCCGCATTCCAAAGTGCTGTGAGATGATGCATATGGCCGGATCTAGACTTCTGAGAGACAGACAGTTACAGCTTTTCTTTTGCACTGCACGACGGTTTCGACAAACTGATAGCGCAATAGAGTAGCTCAACTAGAATGGAACACTTCCTATTTAAATTTCTGCATCCTACACTTTGGCAGTTATGTTTAGGTGGCAGTTACGGAATTTTATTTGCACTGGGTAGCCAAGGCAGCTAGTTCATGGCGATTCGATCAACCAGTAAATGAATGTACTGAACATGCTGCAGACCACTACAGGGAACCTGTGTGTCAGAATTCTCATCGAGTGTGTCGCAGTGGTGTTATGATAGAAAAATGAGTCTTAGAGAAGAGAATTTGCTGGTCTGATTAATTGATGATAGGTTCCTATGACAATGGGCTGGGTTCGATCCTTACCTCTGCCGCTGATTTTTAATAGTGACAGTCAGATTCTATTCTCTTCTGGCTACACCAAATGAACAAGGTATAATGGCATTGGGGTCTGAAATTCACATTAAACATGGTATTCCTCCTCTACCAAGTAGACGTTAGGTTGAACTACAATAAAGTCAGGAGTGGCGAAATGTGTGTGTAACCTTTCTTATACTGGTTATTTATTTCTAAGGACAAAACAAACGCGATGTAGGATCACAGGACACTTATCCCATCTTTTATTTGAGCTTCTGTATGTCGATAAAATTGGTTCTGAACTGGGAATGCAACTCAGACCGCCCTTAACGCGGAATTTCATCCCTTCGTGACAATACAGGTCGACTACAATTTGTTGTTTGTTCAAAACCGCAGATTCCTCAACGTCTCCACACATTGCGCGTGAATGGGTTCGAATCCTGGTCTGGCACTAAAGTTTTTATTATGTATAATCAAGCTCTTGCAAGAGAACACTTTTCTGCTAGTGGATAATATTTTTGATTTGTAATGCATTTTCATTCGTTGTCAACACCAACGATATCTGACGTTTTTGACTCCCAATGAGATACAGAACTATTTGCTAGATCACTGTAATTTCACGGATGTTATTCCGAGCTGCTGGTGGAGAAAAATTTGGTAGCTAACGGAGATAAGTGTCGGGATGGAGTCGTGGGAAGGAAAACATTATTGGTTCGTCTCGTCATTGCATTTAAAACATATAGCTACTGCCGAGAAAATCTGATATGTCGCAGTTGATTATGCTTCGATAACAATCCGATTAGGTTCTGGGTTCGAATCCCTGTCCAACACAAAGCTTTACCTCACGGCATTTCAAGTAAGTTACTTGTGTAGAAGCAATGTTTGACATCTCTCGTAGTTCGTTAATAGGGACAATAGATGCTGGGTAGGAATTTGCGTCTGCTAAAAATATTTACATTATGTAATTTAAGGTTGATATTTCACAACTGATAGTGTCTAAAAGGTAGGTATATCACTCTCTGTATGCCTAGTCAGGAATGACTGTTAGTTTCCGTCTGTCACGAAATCTTAGTCTTCATGACCTGGGTTTGAATCCATACGCAGAACGAGACGGTTCGTCGTGACATTTGAAGTTCATACATATTCTCAACTAGCTGCTCGTGAATAACTTAAATTTTTAATGTCATTTTGTGTTAAATAACAAGTACGGTATGTTACTTTGAAGAGGAAATCATGAATACGACGAACTTTCTACGTGCATTACCTATCTGACGTAATAATGAGAATGGTAACATTTCAGGTATATCATTTATTGCAATAAATGTGAGCTTACAAGCCTTAAGCACAGTCTTATCTGTTATAAGGTGTTCCCTGATATTTTTAGTATCGTGCTATTACTTTACATCTAGAATTATTGCAATACAGAGCAGTGTTTTCTAGTCGTGACTTGTTGGAACCATATGCAATAGTCAAACGACTGTACCAAGGAGCTATTAGAGGACCTGCTAGACAGCTGCGTTATGTGTGTTGCATGCGAATCAGGCGAAATGCAATTCAGGTCGTTCGTATACTTTTGAGCACGACTGTACATGGCACCATGTGTGGCGTGCCTCCGTAAACAGGTCGTCGGTAAGGGACGCGAAACCCTTGCACACACCAATACAGGATGCACAAGGATTTCAACAATATCGTTGAGAAAGTGTGTCACCGATTACGGGAAAGCCTCCTGATCCGGGACCAGCGACCACTAGGGACCAGGAATTCTTTGCCTTGGAGTGCCGTACAGTAGGAGGTTGAGAAGTATTGCTACTAGTGTTTGTGGCGCGGGTCGGGGAAACAGTCCCTCCCTCAAAGGCTGCCGTGCTTTGTGTTATAGCCAGTCTGAAGAAAATTACATTTCTAATAGATTTCATTATCAGCCTTGTTGTGTTTTGTTGCTCGCCCATTCATGGTTCCCCAGTTTATTTTAATTCTAATGCACACCACTAGTTCAAAGGGGAAAATGCAAGAGAAGCTTGCATACAGGTGCCACATTCTCATTACAAGTAAGAAGCAGACTAGTGTGCCCTGCCATTGGTGAAGTTTTAAATGAATAAAACCAGAAATCTATATTGACGAGAAGTTGCATTCACAGTACCGGTAGTAATAAACTAATTATACAGGAGCTACCATTTCCAGGGATACACAAAATAGAAAACTGAGCGATATTAATCATAGAATGCAGGTTTTCACGACCGGTATCTGCGTTATTGCTGACATCTATTTTATGGGCATAAGGCAATGTTCCAAGGCTTAATTCTCTGCCTAACGTTTCTTATTCAGCGGCTGGAAACCTCTTCAGAGGCTTTAAAGATTTCAGAAAACAGTGATTTCTGGAGTTCCCCAAGGTAGTGTTATAGGCCCTTTGCTGTTCCTTATCTATATAAATGATTTGGAAGACAATCTGAACAGCCCTCTTCGGTTGTTTGCAGATGACGCTGTCTTTTATCGACTAATAAAGTCATCAGAAGATCGAAACAAATTGCAAAACGATTTAGAAAAAATATCTGAATGATGCGAAAAGTGGCAGTTGATCCTAAATAACGAAAAGTGTGAGGTCATCCACATGAGTGCTAAAAGGAACTCGTTAAACTTCGGTTACACGATAAACCAGTCTAATCTAATAGCAGTAAATTCAACTAAATACGTAGGTATTACAATTACGAACAACTTAAATTGGAAGGAACACATAGAAAATGTTGTATGGAAGACTAACCGAAGACTGCGATTTATTGGCGGGACAATTAGAAAATGTAACAGACCCACTAAGGAGACTGCTACACTATGCTTGTCCGTACTACTGAGCGGTGTGGGATCCTTACCAGATAGGACTGACGGAGTACATCGAAAAAGTTCAAAGAAAGGCAGCACGTTTTGTATTATCGCGAAATATGGGAGAGAATGACACATAAATAATACAGGATTTGGGCTGGAAATAATTAAAAGAGAGGCGTTTTTCGTTGCGACGGAATCTTCTCACGAAATTCCAATCACCAACTTTCTCCTCTGAATGCGCAAATATTTTGTTGACACCGACCTACATAGGGAGGACCGATCACCACGATAAAATAACGGAAATCAGAGCTCGTACGGAAAGATTTAGGTGTTCATTCTTTCTGCGCTCTATACGAGATAGGAATAATAGAGAATTGTGAAGATGATTCGATGAACCCTCGGCCAGGCACTTAAATATGATTTGCAGAGTATCCATGTAGGTGTAGATGTAGATGTACTGTCTCAAACAACTTTAACAAGTCAAAGTAAGTCGTTAAAGCCTCTGAAGGTGTCTCCATCATCGAGAGACGAAACGTTAGGCAGAGAATTAAGCCTTGGACCACTGCCTAATGCCCAAAAAACAAAAATCGCTTATGAGCGATATTATTTCGGAAGTATCGGCCCAATGAAAAGGTGAGAGGACTTAAAGTGTTTACGTCCAACCTCACCACATCAGTCACAGTGTTGACGTAATTCCTTTCATGGAAGTGTTTTTAGAACGGCTCTTGATCACGTCACATTGCACACCAGAATCGTTATCTCATTCCTGTTGCATGCATTGTTCCCAGGTGCAGACAGCATAAATGTTCGTTCGAACTGAAGACTGGGGCACGAGCAGTTCTCACTAGACATGCGTCGGCGTATGGAACGTACGCGTTTGCCAGTCCAGATCTGATGGACAGGCGTTATCGTCTAATAGATATACTCCAGGCCTTGTGCACAACGAACAAGAATTGCACCCCTATAGAAGGCCACTGTCACGTTAACACCAGGAAACTCGAGCAGTAACGTACAAGCTCCTAACACGATGCCACTCCAATGAGAAATCTCGCTCTGCAATATCAGACTCTTGCCATAACATACTGAGGTCTGTAATGTGTCCCAAGGCTCTTCCGGATGAACAGACAGTGAAAATCTGTCGGAAGACCAAGCCACGTCTCATCCATGAACAGCACACTGCCATCCGAAAGCAGAACACTACCGCATTGTTCTCGAATACTGCCACAGTTACTAGGTCATCTGGTGTGCCAAACCTGAGCATCCACTTTTGCGACAGGTATGCACGTGGAATCCGCTGAGAATGCAAGCAACCACTCGAACAGTGCAATATATAGTCAGATGGGAGATGTGGTTGCTGGAGACTGCCGCAAGGTTTCCAGACAACACAGGAACTATGGTGCTTGGATGTCTTAGGGCCCTTAAGATAAAGTAAGGTCCTGACGTGTTTGTTGTATTATTCTGCTTGCCTTCACCTTGAATACCGTGTGCCAAATGGGCACGACAGGCTGTCAGAATCATAACACATAATACTTCCGTGGATAATGCGTTTTACGTGGTCTCTTACTAACGTGTCTTGTATGTCACTTCTTTCCATGTCCTTCTAACACAATTTAGCCCTCACAGTGACATCGATATTGTAGCCCTTTAAATAAACCAAATGTGACTTTGGCAGAATATTATGAATATTTGTAGTCAAAGGTTAACAAACGTGTACAACTGTTGTGGCAGTCAGTCCAGTGAATGGTTTCATGCAGCTAGTTTATTCCGTACAGGCCTCTTCATCTCTGAAGCAAACTAAACTGCTTACTGTATTCATCCCTTGGTCTTCTTTTAAGCCGCGCGGGATTAGCAGAGCGGTCTGAGGCCCTACAGTCATGGACTGTGCGGCGGCTGGTCCCGGCGGAGGTTCGAGTCCTCCTTTGGGCATGGGTGTGTGTGTTTGTCCTTAGGATAATTTAAGTTAAGTAGTGTGTAAGCTTAGGGACTGATGACCTTAGCAGTTAATTCACATAAGATTTCACACACATTTCAACATTTTTTTCTTCTTTTAAAATTCTCCCCCCCCCCCCCCCCACTCTACTCTCTACCAATTCCACTCCATTACCAAACTAACGACTCCTTGATGCCTTAGGATGTGTCCTATAAAGCGGATTCAGCCTTTTAGTCAAGTTATGCCCTAGGTTACTTTTTTCCCCGCTTTGATTCAGTACCTACTCATTAGTTACGCAATGGGAACCTCACTAACCTTCAGCATTCTTAAGCACCAAATTTGAAAATCTATTCTCTTCTTGTCCGAACAGCTCGTAGTCCACGTTTCACTTGCTTAAAAGCCTACACTCAACAACAATATCTTCAGAAAAGGGTTCCTAACATTTATGTTTGTATTAGATGTTAACGAATTCCTCTTTTTCATATATACTTTTCTTGCCACAGCCAGTCTATATTTTACATATTTTCTACTTCGGCCATCGTCACTTATTTCTGTGCGCAAATAGCAAAATTATCTACTACTTTTATAGTCTCACTTCCTATTGCAGAAGCGCCTGATTTAATTCGGCTACATTACATTACTTTCGATTTACTTTTGTTGACGTCCATCTTATATTCTCTGTTGATAACATCGTTCAGCTGTACTTTCAAGTCCTTTCGTGTTTTTCAGAGAATTACAACGCTATGGGCATACCTCAAAGATTTTTTTTTTCTACATGAACTTAAACATTCCAAATCTCTCCCTATTTTCTTTACTGCTTGCTAAATGTACAGATTCAATAACGTCGGGTAGAGCCACAACCTCTCACTCACTTCCCAATCATTGCTTTCATTCCGTGTCCTTCGACTGTTACAACTGTGGGCTAGTTTCTGTAAATATTCAAGATAATGTTTTTCTTCCTGTGTTACACACCAGATACTTTCAGTATTTCAGAAAGTATATTCCAGTCAAAATCATTGAAAACTTCCTTTAAATCGACATATGCCGTAAAAGTTGTTTTGTCTTTCTTTAACATATCTTCTAAGATAAATCATAGAGACAGCATTGACTAGTGTATACCTACATTTTCTCGGAATTCAAGCCGATCTTTCCCGAACCGGATTCTACCATTCTACTAGTTTTTTCATTCTTCTGTAAACAATTCGTGTCAGTAATTAATAATCATTACTTAATAAATGGATTATCCCGTAGTATTCATATCTGCCAGCGCCTGCTTTCTTTCGTATAGGAATTATTACATTCTCCGCAGAGTTGGAAGGTATCTTGCTTGTTTAATACATCTTGGGCGACAGGTAGAATAGTTGCTATGCATGGCTCGCCTAAGATCTCAATAACTCTAAGGAAATGTCGTCTACCCCAGGGGCTTGTTTCGATTTAAGTCTTTCAGTGTTCTGTCAATTTCTTGTCACTGTACGTATCACCCATCTCATCTTAATACAGTTCCTGTTGCCTTTTTATAATAACGTCTTCAAGTTCATTTCCCTTGCATAACCTTTCTATATATTACTTCCACCTTTCAGCCTTCCCTTATTTGCTCAGTACACCCTTTACATCTGAACTCTTCGTATTCAGGTAAGTGCATTCCTTTTCTCCAAAAGTCTATAATTTTTCTATAGGCCTACTCGACATCTGTCGTTTCCCTGGTTATGCATGCTTCTACAGCCTTGCAATTGTCCTGTATCCATTCTTACTTAACTATTTTGCACTGTCTGTTAATCTCATTTTTAGAGGTCTGTATCCGTTTCACATGCTTCGTTTTCTAAATTTTTATATTTTTCTCCTTCAGCAATTAAATTCAGTAACTCTTGTGTTATACAATGTTTTGTACTAGGCTTTGACTTTTTAATTACTTGATTCTTTGCAACCTCTATTATTTTTTCTGTCAAAGCTACCCATTCGTCCTCTATTGTGTTCCTTTTCCCTGTTTCAGTCAGTTGTTGACTAACGCTCCTTCTCAAACTCTCAACAGCCTCTGGTACTTTCAATTTATCCAGATCGCACCTCCGTTCTTCAGTTTTAATCTGCTGCTGAAAACCAATAAATTAAGAACAGGATTAATATTTGCCTCTGGAAATTTCTTATAGTTTAATGTGTGACTTCAAAACCTCTACCTCACCATTATATAGTCAGGCCCCGCTAGCTGAGTCGTCAGCGCGACAGAATGTCAATCCGAAGGACCCGGGTTCGATTTCCGGCTGGGTCGGAGATTTTCTCCGCTCAGGAGACGCGCAAGTCGCCGAAGTGGCGTCAAATCGAAAGACTTACACCCGGCGAACGGTCTACCTGATGGGAGGCCCTAGTCACACTACATTTGTTTGTACCATTATATAATCTACCTGAAAACTGTCGGTGTCGCCAGGTCTCTTCCATGTAGACAGCTTTCTTTCATGACAATGATTTAATTATGCTCCGAAAAATTTTACCCGGCGACTTCCTCTTTCGTTCCTTCCCCTCCATGTTCTCCTACTACTTTACAATGATTTAATTATGCTCCGAAAAATTTTACCAGTTTACTTCCTCTTTCGTTCCTTCCCCTCCATGTTCTCCTACTACTTTACTTAACAACCTAAATAGCTTTTTAATCTCATCATACATTGTCTCTATCTCTTCATGATGTGCAGAGCTAGCCTGCATATAAACTTGTACTAATGTGGAGGCTGTTGGTTCCATGTATATCTTGGCCTCGATAAAGCATTCACTGTACAGTTCTACTAGCATAATAGCATTCCTATTTTCTTATTCATTATTAGATCTACTCCTGCATTATCCATATTAGGTTTTGTATTTATAAACTGCACTCACCTGACAAGAGCTCCTGATCTTATTACTTCCCTAATTCCCAAATTATCTAACTTTATCCTATCCATTTCCTTTTTTAGATTCTATAACCGATTAAAGGATCCAAAATTCCATGCCATGACGCATACAATGCTGTTTTGTTCTTCCTGATGACGACATCTTCCTGAGTAGCCCATACCTGATTATCCGAAAGGGAATTATGTTATCTCTGGGATATCTTACGCAAGCGGCTGCAGTCATTTAACCGTACAGTAGAATTGCATGTTATCAGGAAAAATAACTGTAGTTTGCCCTTTCTTTCAGCTATTTCCAGTACCAACACAGAAAGGCCATTTGAGCTAACGTTACAGAGCCAGATGAGTTAATCATCATAATTCTTTATGTGCATATTCATGTCTTTGCGACGCAGTGACTGCACACCCGAAATTGAATGGAGTATCGTAATTCTTGTCTATGCAGGTACTGAAAAGGTTGCTGACCCTCTGCAGAAACCAAGGTTTGTTCTAACGCATCCACAGATGACCCTCGACTGTGGTTGGACGGGCAGTACAGCTACCATTATTGTTGAGCCACGCAAGCTGTCTCACCTCGACAACGTCCATGGTTCATAGGGAGGACTTTCGAGGATGCTGGCAAAAGTAAAATTGGAAACAAATTTGATATTTCCTTGTTTCTTTATGTATTTAGATAGCTTCAGCCAGTCAGGAAAGGTTCCAGCGGCAGACGACTGGTTACACAAATGACTTCATACGTCACTTAACTCAGAAGAACCCCATTTAATTTTTGTGATGTTTCATCGCAATTACTAGACTGTTTTTTGAAATTTAAGGGATATTTTGTTAAACTTTACGATATGTACTGATGTTTATACTCAAATTACGTTTGTTTGTAATGGCTGGTCCGAAATATTCCACCGAGCGTCTACTCGAACTGACAACTCCAACATTCTGGCAACATTTACGAAAATCTTGTTAAAAAGGTGTTGAACACTGACGTTGAACACTGTACTCACCTGTTACTAATGTATAATTTACTCTTAGAAAGTCTGCTCCTCCTCATCTCTAGGTAGGCGAGCTTGATGACTGAGCGCCAGGCGAGGGCCTGATGAAAGTACCTGGTACTGGGACAATTAGTCATTAGACAAATTAAAAGAGCGACTATAGACTAAGCAAATAATTTTATTTCTGGTCCTACCGGCCTCTATCTTCACTGTAGCCCATATGGTCTTTCTTGTGCTGCCATAGAATTTGTCGTGCTGGAAAACCTATTAGATAATGTAAAACAGTGCTAATTACTTCAAATTATGAGAAAAGAGGTGTACATTATAGGGAAAGGTGGATAATACAAAATATGGACATGAATAAGGAGGAGAAAATAAGCATAGAAGATGAAGAACGAAGTACTATGTTAAAAGTGCACATCGAACAAACAATGCCAGAAATAAAGGAAAGATTCAACTGTAGATTTAAAATTCAAGATGAATGGAAATCAATTATAAAATTCGCTGATGGTATTGATATCCTCGTTCGATGAAAGTATGAAATACACGACTTGCTGAACTAAGTGAGCAATCTAATAAATACAGCCTGATTACTGAGAGTAAATCGAAGAAAGACGAAAGTGATGAGGATTAGTAGAAATGCGACTGGTGATAAACTTGAAATCATAATTATGGTCCAAGTAGTGAAGGGAAATAACGCATGACAAACGAAATAAAGATAATAAAGGAAGCAAAATAGAATAGGTAAAGAGGGCACTCGTTACTGAAAGAAGTCTCCCAGTATTAAGCAACAACCTTAAGTTATGTGGCGTAGTAGGAACTGTAGGAAGCAATCAGGTGCCAAGCTAACATTAATTCAGACATGTTTTGCAACAATATCACTGTCAACGAAATTTTACTCAGTTTTTACAAACACATTTCTTAAAAAAGGGAAGCATAACAATACCCCTGGTTAAGTATTAACGTTGATCCTATAATGATGGCACTTAGGGATGATACAATGATGTCAAATTTAAGTTCAAGACAGTTACCACAACATTAATTAAACGTTTCAGCTGAAACGACGTAACTAATTGACATTAAAAGATAAGTATTCTGATTCCTGCAATGTCTCCTCTCTGTTCAATTTATTTCATCTTATTTAGGATGTAACAATTGCTTTATTAACTGCGTGTGGCTATTGGAGTCGTATATTACGGGAGACAGTCGTGGGCAGTAGATGCTCCGCTATGTAGTGCCTGATCCCTCTCTTTTGTCTGTAAGAGTTTGCAGTCCACCACATGAATTAGTTTAAATGATAGGAAACAGATGTTAACAGCAAATGATCGTAGAGAAAATCCAGTAATTTGGAACTTAACTGCCTTTGAGGTGACGAACGTACAGGATGTTAGTTCAACATTGAGCTCTTAAAATCGCAGCAATATCTAATATTAACACTTTGCAATCCGGCGACAAAATAATGGTCAGTGGCCGGCGACACCACAGTGGTGTCGTGAGCATAGTATCGCGCAGTGGCCGGTGACAGCGCTTTAGTATCTTTTCCATTCTGTTGGTGTTTTGTTTAGGTAACAATAAGTTACACACGTCAACAAGGTTTTTGTTTTTATAAGTACTTGTGCACTTTCGTCATGGCAGACGAAAGAAATGATACGTTTATTTACGATGAATGCGCGGGCCTCTTGCTGACATTCCGGACGACTTGGACGATTGGGAAGAAGACATTGGATGTCAAAAAAATGAAAGTGAAGCAGAATCGTAGGAAGATGGTGAAATACGTCCAAGAAGAATCCGGCGAACGCTACGGTTGCCAACTGATTCGGATGAATCAGACGAAGAAGACAGACTGTGATTTACTGAGGACCAATAATAAATTTGAAGGATCTCCGGGTCCACACGTATTTCCCAAAGATACACAGAGCGTCGTGGATATCGTAGAATCATATTGGGAACGATATATTTTAATATATTGGCATCGAAACCAACAAGTATTACAGTCAAAATTGCAATAGAAGGAAAATGGATTTTAAAAAAAGCCAAATTTGTGGACGCTACGGAACCCGAACTTTGAAAATGGTTTGGGTGTGCTATCCTCATGGGAACTGTAAAAAAAGCAAGGATCGGTGATTACTGGTCAACGAATCCGTTGACAGACACACCGATATTTCGCTCAACGATGTCCCGCAACCGATTTAGGCAAACATTATAATTTTTAGATTTTTCCAACAGCAACAATAAACCAGATACTGCCGACCGGCTTTTCAAAGTGCAATTCGTAACTGATTATTTTTTCAAAAAATTTAAAGAAACGTTTAATCTACACTCCTGGAAATGGAAAAAAGAACACATTGACACCGGTGTGTCAGACCCACCATACTTGCTCCGGACACTGCGAGAGGGCTGAACAAGCAATGATCACACGCACGGCACAGCGGACACACCAGGAACCGCGGTGTTGGCCGTCGAATGGCGCTAGCTGCGCAGCATTTGTGCACCGCCGCCGTCAGTGTCAGCCAGTTTGCCGTGGCATACGGAGCTCCATCGCAGTCTTTAACACTGGTAGCATGCCGCGACAGCGTGGACGTGAACTGTATGTGCAGTTGATGGACTTTGAGCGAGGGCGTAATGTGGGCATGCGGGAGGCCGGGTGGACGTACCGCCAAATTGCTCAACACGTGGGGCGTGAGGTCTCCACAGTACATCGATGTTGTCGCCAGTGGTCGGCGGAAGGTGCACGTGCCCGTCGACCTGGGACCGGACCGCAGCGACGCACGGATGCACGCCAAGACCGTAGGATCCTACGCAGTGCCGTAGGGGACCGCACCGCCACTTCCCAGCAAATTAGGGACACTGTTGCTCCTGGGGTATCGGCGAGGACCATTCGCAACCGTCTCCATGAAGCTGGGCTACGGTCCCGCACACCGTTAGGCCGTCTTCCGCTCACGCCCCAACTTCGTGCAGCCCGCCTCCAGTGGTGTCGCGACAGGCGTGAATGGAGGGACGAATGGAGACGTGTCGTCTTCAGCGATGAGAGTCGCTTCTGCCTTGGTGCCAATGATGGTCGTATGCGTGTTTGGCGCCGTGCAGGTGAGCGCCACAATCAGGACTGCATACGACCGAGGCACACAGGGCCAACACCCGGCATCATGGTGTGGGGAGCGATCTCCTACACTGGCCGTACACCACTGGTGATCGTCGAGGGGACACTGAATAGTGCACGGTACATCCAAACCGTCATCGAACCCATCGTTCTACCATTCCTAGACCGGCAAGGGAACCTGCTGTTCCAACAGGACAATGCACGTCCGCATGTATCCCGTGCCACCCAACGTGCTCTAGAAGGTGTAAGTCAACTACCCTGGCCAGCAAGATCTCCGGATCTGTCCCCCATTGAGCATGTTTGGGACTGGATGAAGCGTCGTCTCACGCGATCTGCACGTCCAGCACGAACGCTGGTCCAACTGAGGCGCCAGGTGGAAATGGCATGGCAAGCCGTTCCACAGGACTACATCCAGCATCTCTACGATCGTCTCCATGGGAGAATAGCAGTCTGCATTGCTGCGAAAGGTGGATATACACTGTACTAGTGCCGACATTGTGCATGCTCTGTTGCCTGTGTCTATGTGCCTGTGGTTCTGTCAGTGTGATCATGTGATATATCTGACCCCAGGAATGTGTCAATAAAGTTTCCCCTTCCTGGGACAATGAATTCACGGTGTTCTTATTTCAATTTCCAGGAGTGTAAGTCAGAATATCTCAACTGGTGAAGGAATGATACCGTGGAGTGGAGAGTTAAATTTTATAGTTTACAATCCGTTGAAAATTACGAAATATGGCATACTCATTCGGATGCTGTGTGATTCGTGTACGGAATACATTTCCTCATTCAAGATATATTCCGGCGCTGGACAACCTTTAGCAAAAACAGTGGTGGAACTATTGACTCCTTCTTATGGAGAGTGGGATCACCTCTACATGGATAATTATTATAACAGTGTAGAACTTGCAGAGAAGTTACTTGAAAAGAAAATTCGATCTTGTGGAACGATACGGCAAAATAGAGGATTTTTGGAAAAATTAAAGCGCGCAAAAGTCAATGTGTCTGAAGCTTGTCATCAACGGAAAGGTGACAAGCGGCCGGCGACAAGCCACTAATCCGAATTAGCGCTGCCGGCGCCAAGTGAAAAAATTTGTACGAGGCGTGCGGACGGCAAAGTGTTAATGTGCCTATGCTCACACATACTTACGAGGGTTGGAACTTTAATAGTGGTAACTATTTATTTACAGCTCGTACAAATTAGATACGTGTTTCAAAGTTTTACTGACCTTCAAAGTAGTCCCCAGCATTGTGTATAATCGGTTGCCAGAGATGTGGAAGTCCTAGGATATTCTTAGTAGTGTCAGTTGTGTTGACGAATTTGTAGCAGTTCTGAAGCGAATACCGTGAAGTGTTTCCTTCCGTTTGGAAATCGAGTTGACTTACGAGGGCTTACGTCACGGGAGTCCAGTAGGTGGCATAGCACTTAGCAGTAACAGCTTGCACTGTACATGCTTGAGCATTGTCCTGCAAAATGATAGTCAGGTCCTGCAGAAAGTGTCATGACTTCTGTCTGTATGTTGTTCATTTCTGGAACACAACCTACGATCAGCTAAGAGACAGAAGTGATGGGGAAACGACTCTGCCTGTGCCGGGCTGCTGGATAGGATGGACATCAGTCTTTATTTTGCAGGCAGTGTATATTTAAACAATTTGAGACAGTAGCTTTATCAACTGTGTTCACCGTGAGGTCTGGAGTCCAACTGACCTAGTGCACAGTACCACCACCAGAAGGCGCTGTCGTCCCTTCCATGACGTAATCCAAGATGGCGGTCTGTCTGTAAAATGGCGGGAAAAGGACTCAGCCTTTTCTGGGCTGCTGGATAGAAAGGAGTATACATTATGTATTTCGGAACAATTTATTTAGGGATGGATTTCACGTAGTTTATTTATTACAATGATGCAAAACACTCGCTCTGACAAGCTTGGGGTCACATTACACTCGAAAATCATTGAAACAATGCAGTACACTGATCTGTAGACATGAAAAACAACTCGTAAATCGTCAAAATAATGCATGTATAACGCTCTGCAGACACTCTCACTAACTTTAAACTATCTAAATAATGTAGTACATAGCCTACAGACCTGCAAACTATTTGTAAATCACCGAAATAATGCAGTACACTGATGTACAGACACCCAAACAACTAGTAAATTGTCAAAAAATAATGCATGTAAAAGGCTCTGCAAACATGCTCACAGCGCTTAAACAGCCGAAAATAAAGCAGAGTGCGCTACAGTGTGGAGCTGGGCGACCGTTACGGTCGCAGGTTCGAATCCTGCCTCGGGCATGGATGTGTGTGATGTCCTTAGGTTAGTTAGGTTTAATTAGTTCTAAGTTCTAGGCGACTGATGACCTCAGAAGTTAAGTCGCATAGTGCTCAGAGCCATTTTTTTAAAGCAGGGTACAAACACTCAGTGCTCGTACAAAACGCTTTTGAACTATCGTCATCCGAAAAATCAGTGAACTGTTCCAACGTGCGCACATGCCGACGCCGCCGACACCAAACAGGCGCTTTGCAGGGCCACGTGGATGCAGGGTTCCAAGCCATTGCTCTCAGGCAACTGTCACCTACAGCCAGCAGGTGAAAGTCGTGTCTGTTTTCTGGTATACAGTTAGAATTCCTTGAGCGCTATACTGACGTCACATGTATATGTAAATAAGAGACAAATCACCCTCTGGACGCGCACATGTTTACCATTGCTGGCGCAATTCCTCTCTACCTGTGGTCCAGCGAAGGACTAATTGCCGAGTGGCTCACCCTTGCAGATACAGCTATAAGGTCCTCAATGTTATATTGACGTCACAGGTCGCGCTATCGAAATCTGTTCCAATGCTTCCCATAATAGCACAGGGTGCATTGTTCCTAGCAATCCTAAAAGGATATGCAAATTTTGGAAATTTGTGGTAAGATATTATGGGACCAAACTGCTGAGGTCATCGGTCCCTAAGCTCACACACTACTTAATCTGACTTAAACTAAGGAAAACACACACACCCATGGCCGAGGCAGCACTTGAACCTTTGATGGAGGGAGCAGCACGTACCGTGACACGACGCCCGAGACCGCAAGGCTTCGCCGTGCGGCACCCTCTCAGATGCAGCTAAAAGATTCTCAAAGTTATACTGACGTCACAGGTCGCGCTATCGAAATCTGTTCTCTTGAAAGCTATTTTGCACGTGTATCACACAGAGCCGATGTTTTAAGGAAGTAGTTTTTTCATTTTACAATTAGTTACCATAGTTAGTCGTGGGGAAACTTGCGAGGAGGACGTATGTTACGCACTGGAAATATATTTCTTACATTGGGATATTAACCGCGCTGCATTCCACGTGACTGATACATTGGAAACTGAAGCGATCTAACATTGTTGCCTGTCTTAAGTGCAGAATCAGCCTTAGGAGTGCGTGTGTTTATGTTCTCTCTTAACAATACCCCCCTGCTTCTCATTCCAGACACTGGAACAATACTTCAACATCGATAGCGTACTTGATTTACGGAAAATGCGTCGAACCCCATCTGTCTGGGGCTCCATCATGTATAAAAACCACCCGTTTCATGTTCTTCCTAACCGTCTGCTATTACAACACTTTCATATCTGTTACTACACACCGATAATAGGTGCTAACCTCCTCGACATGGGCCCATCTGGACCAAATCTTGTGCACTTGGTTGGGCGAGGACTCGGTAAGCTCCATTCCTTCACAAGACGCGGATTGTAGCGGTCTACTTCTGGTCGAATGATTCAAATGGCTCTGAGCACTATGGGACTTAACTTCTGAGGTCATCAGTCCCCTAGAACTTAGAACTACTTAAACCTATCTAATCTGAGGACATCACACACATCCATGCCCGAAGCAGGATTCGAACCTGCGGTTGCGCAGTTCCAGACTGTAGTGCCTAGAACCGCTCGGCCACCCAGTCCGGCCTACTTATGATCAGCTGCAGATTAAATCTGTAAGGGTGCTGCAGGGTGGGTTGGTCAAAGACAGTGTAAGGGGGTCTTTCAGTCTCTAATTTTATCTTAGGACTGCTACAATGCTCTGTGACTCTCATCTGCATAAAGTTAGATCGTAAATTATGCACTATGCTCGAGGTGCTAGAAATATGCAGTGTCTGGTATACTTTAGTGATGTTTATGTTTGGGAATTAACAATGAATGCATGTACTGCTCAGTCATCTATCTACATTCGTAATGATAATCGCAAAGTAGAGAAGGGGCAGTTTAGTGATGATACTGAAATTTGGGAAACATGCTGTCGCATCATTGGTCGGTGTTGAAATTACTCTAAAATTGTTAAAATTGTTCACACTATCATCTGTGATGATTATCATTACAGTACATCGAAAATGTCTTTTCCATCCCATCCATCCACTGGTACACTGTTGGTTACCACGTTATGACTGATTAACTTCGCTTGTGTGAGATGGAGAAAGAGTTTTGGTGGAGGGGCAACACCATCTAGGAGTGGCTAGCACCGAAACAGTGATTGCGTACATGACTGCAATATGAGGAATCAGTCAAAACATAATGCAGAGCCATCAGCTATTCCATCACTGTGACAGATGGGCTTAAATGTAGGGGTCATCAATCACCTTCAGACAGCAGTTTGGAAACGCTACACAACGCCACCAAACTTTTCCAGTTTTCTGATGTTGTAACTGTCTTTTATTTAAAATCATCCAGTGTGTGTGGTGTGTTATGGTAGCAGCAGTAACAACATGATTTACACTGTACGACATATAGTTTTCTGTGAGAAGCAATGGATCAGAATGTGTTAATGTCAGATTAGAACCTGACACAGACCTCGAAGTCGTGGCAGGAAAAAACATATGTATGGCAGTGTACAAAGAGTATTACAGCAGAAAGATCAATGTTTAAAGCAACGATACAGGGTCGCATGGAGAGTCTCTTGTGACTTACAGTATAATTTGTGGGATATGGTCATCCTTCTACAGTACAGGCGACGCAACTTAACTCTGGTATGTGCAATGGGTCAATACCTGTATATTTAATAGGATCGTCACATGTGCTCGATGCTGGCATACAGACAGTATTTGTTTTTGATATTTGAGACGAGAGAGATGCAGTAAAAATCTTATAGAATTCTCTATTGGATGAAGTTAGTGGAGCTTTTATAGTTCATTATTTTTCTCTGTTGAATGGTAGAGAATAACAATGGTATCATGATAGACGTGAATGACCCCTGAGGGACACAGATCTGCTTTGGACTGCAGTATCTGTATGTAGTTTGGGGATGCACTACAATGCAGTAGCAAAATCCTTATCCTTCTCCCAGTTCCCATACTGTCTTTTATACTATCTCGTGTTGCTGGAGTAGGATTCGCTTGCACTGACCTTATACATCATAAACTGTTGGTGGAGCTTCGACAACTTGTTCCCATTTCAATCGAATGGTCAAAACACAGTCCTGTCGCACTAACTCAGGTCCCTCTGTTTCTACATGGGTTGCAAAAGGTGGTGGATATAGCTCTCTCCGACTTCTGCTGTTCCAACTTAAATTGGAACGATCACATGCGCAAAGCTGCAGAAATGGCAGCCGTTGCAAGAGGCATAGGGACTTTCTAAAATTTTACTGTAGCAGATAGATTCGAGAAAGGTGACTCATTTCGAGATATGAGAGTGCCAGAAAGATGAAGCACTAGTGGCTGTAGTCATTAAACGATTTCTCCATCAGATACAATGCAGGTATATGGTTAAATGGAAAGACTTGATTCCAAATCCCAGACAGCATATCTAAAGGAGAGTGTAACACTAGAGATCTGCAAAACCTGTGTACATTTATTATGACCTCAATCAGCACATCATCTACTGTTTGTGATCTTTCTCAGCCAATCTCAGTGGATATATTGCAGAACCTCTGAAATGGCATCGAGACAGAATGTGTTACAAATACTGGCGAAATATCTAGCTGTGGCATGAAGGAGTTGCAAATACCGTATTCTTACCACATTACTTAGCTAAATCACTTTCAAAATTCAGTGATTTTATCATGAGATTGCATCGTTAGCTACGTGTAACGACACTGTTGGTCTGATCACAGTCTATATTCAGTGTCGCAGTATTTGTGTGGAAAAATCAAATCATTTGGAGATAATGCCATACGTCACTTTATAAAGTAAGCATAGCTTTTAACATGAATACTTGCGTGCAGCTGCAGAAGCAAGACCGATTGTGATAGTAATATGGTCGTCGCGATCTTGTTTTTTTAACATATAGCGGTTTGTAAGTCGATTACGGCTCTCTTTCTAAGGTACAGTGGTAGCACTCACAAGAAAAACTTAAAAGACATGTCCACCCATCGCTGATTTTCTTTCAGTATTATTTAGTATCGTCAGAAATCAGTTATTGGCGGAGTATTATACTTAGTAATAGGGGATGTGTAATACATTTGCCTTGTGAATCAGGCTTATAAAGATTGTGTGTGTGTTCTGATATGTTCAAAGGGACTCACTATGTCCAGTTGTAAGGAACGTATGAATTTGATGTGGAATACTGTGATAGTAAAGGGGAAAGTACGTCAAGTCATAAGAATGGAGATATTTCTATTTTCAGAGCCACAGCCGTCAGCAGCGTGTATTTCCGATACTTCGCTCATTGTCTAATGTCGTCCAATTGAGACCGCGATCTTAATATTTAATTGTAAGTACAGTGATAATATATAGACAGGGTGGTCCATTGATCAGGCCCGGGCCAAATATCTCACGAAATGAGCGTCAAACGAAAAAACTACAAAGAAAGAAATTTGTCTAGCTTGAAGGGCGAAACTAGATGGCGCTATGGTTGGCCTACTAGATGGCGCTGCCATAGGTCAAACGGATATCAACTGCGTTTTTTTTTTAAATAGGAACCCCCATTCCCCCATTTTTATTACATATTCGTGTTGTAAGTAAAGAAATATGAATGTTTTAGTTGGACCACTTTTTTCGCTTTGTGATAGATGGCGCTGTAATAGTCACAAGCATATGGCTCACAATTTTAGACGAACAGTTGGTAAAAGGTAGGTTTTTTAAATTAAAATACAGAACGTTGGTACGTTTGAACATTTTATTTTGGTTGTTCCAAGGTGATACATGAACCTTTGTGAACTTATCATTTCTGAGAATGCATGCTGTTACAGCGTGATCACCTGTAAATACCACATTAATGCAATAAATGCTGAAAATGATGTCCGTCAACCTCAATGCATTTGGCAATACGTATAACGACATTCCTCTCAACAGCGAGTAGTTCGCCTTCCATAATGTTTACACATGCATTGACAATGCGCTGACGCATGTTGTCAGGCGCTGTCGGTGGATCACGATAACAAACATCCTTCAACTTTCCCCACAGAAAGAAATCCGGGGAAGCCAGATCCAGTGAACGTGTAGGCCATGGTATGGTACTTCGACAACCAATCCACCTGTCATGAAATATGCTATTCAATACTGCTTCAACTGCACGCAGGCTATGTGCTGGACATCCATCATGTTGGAAGTACATCGCCATTCTGTCATGCAGTGAAACATCTTGTAGTAACATCGGTAGCACATTACGTAGGAAATCAGCATACACTGCACCATTTAGATTGCCATCGATAAAATGGGGGCCAATTATCCTTCCTCTCATAATGCTGCACCATACATTAACCTGCCAAGGTCGCTGATGTTCCACTTGTCGCAGCCATCGTGGATTTTCTGTTGCCCAATAGTGCATATTATGACGGTTTACGTTACCGCTGTTGGTGAATGACGCTTCGTCGCTAAATAGAAAGCGTGCAAAAAATCTGTAATCGTCCGATAATTTCTGTTGTGCCCAGTGGCAGAACTGTAGACGACGTTCAAAGTCGTCGCCATGCAATTCCTGGTGCACAGAAATATGGTACGGGTGCAATCAATGCTGATGTAGCATTCTTAACACCGAAGTTTTTGAGATTTCCGATTCTCGCGCAGTTTGTCTGCTACTGATGCGCGGATTAGCCGAGACAGCAGCTAAAACACCTACTTGGGCATCATCATTTGTTGCAAGTCGTGGTTGACGTTTCACATTTTGCTGAACACTTCCTGTTTCCCTAAATAACGTAACTATCCAGTGAACTTGAATGATGTCGTCCAGGATACCAAGCAGCATACATAGCACACTCCCGTTGGGCATTTTGATCACAATAGTCATATATCAACACGATAACGACCTTTTTCGCAGTTGGTAAATGGTCCATTTTAACACGGGTAATGTATTACGAAGCAAATACCGTCCGAACTGGCGGAACGTTACGTGACACCACATTCTTATACGTTTGTGACTATTACAGCGCCATCTATCACAAAGCGAAAAAAGTGGTCCAACTAAAACATTCATATTTCTTTAGGTACTACAGGAATATGTAATTAAAAGTGGGGGTTCTTATTTTAAAAAAACGCAGTCGAAATCCGTTTGACCTATGGCAGCGCAATCTAGTGGGCAAACCGTAGCGCCATTGGTTGCCCCCTTCAAGCTAGACGAGCTTCGTTCTTTGTAGTTGTTTCGTTTGACGCTTATTTCGTGAGATGTTTGGCCCGGTCACTATCAATGGACCACCCTGTATATATGTGGCCTGTTTCCCAGGATGATTCTGTCTGTGCCAGTTGCCTGTGGCGGGAATGATTCACGTTTCTGGCTAACGGAAGGAGCTGTCCGAATGGATAGGCCTGTTGGGATGCAGGAATGTAGCTGACTTAACCATGGCATCCTCTAGACGGCCGAATGGTGGACTAATACTTAGTATGTGTTGGATAGCTTTCGTGATCATGTGGAAATTTGAGAAGTTTCAACATGGACGTGTGTTTGCACTGGACCATTATTCCCTCCCATTGACTGCTTCTACACATTTCGCACCTTTATTGAGTTGAGGGGACATCGATTGTGCTGAGTACTTTCTGGTTCTCTAGACATCAGAAAAATCTTAGTTGACTTTGTAAATTATAAGAATGATTTGAAATCTGTTTTGGTATGGGTATGGGTATTCGCAAGCAGATATATCAGTTTCTTCTATTTTTTTCGAGTTCTCACTTAAAGGTCTTTGCAGATGGGGTAAGTTTCTACTTACTCAGTGGTTTACAGCGTGCTACACCTTGATACAGTTTCGGGTTTGTAGAGAAATAATTTCCAGTCTATATCTTTGGAATTTTACTGTGTGAGCGATATTGCTGTGTGCATGATATAGAGAAGTATCATGTAAATGGTATGATATTCTGGCAAACCATGTAAAATTACATTTGTTTTTGTAATCTCAGAGTGTGGAGATGGGTGGATGACTGCCTGACCTTGCAGGAAAATGTCTAGTGCTGCAAGGAGTATAGCTACAGTGCATATGCTAGTGCTGTCTGTCTTCGCGGTATATGTACAAGTGTCTGGCGGTCGATAGCTACATGACTGATGCAAAAGGGGCGATTTTGTATGGCACAGGATACGAACTGTATGTTTACTACTTCCACAGGGTATGCTGTGATATATTGTTGGGTTGGAGATTGGTTTCACATTCTAATATTCAAGCTTCCATCCTCAGTGGCAGACGAGTGTAATTAAGTCTTTCTGTATTTGACGATCTGTGGGCCACTTTTACAGGCGTTTACTGTCACTACAATATAGCGATCTGTACAAAATAGATTTGCCACTGAAAGTCTTGTGGACAGAAAGTAAAAGGCAGACAGCACTTCCACACCGGCAGCATCAGTAATTTGGCATTTAAATTCACTAAGAACTGATCATAATGCTACATCATCAAAAGACATCCTTTGTGCCAGCACATAGGAGCCTCTATATAGTGGTGAGAAAGTTCGCATTTCGGAGATGTTTGTTGAAAGCAGGACTTAACGATTTCCAGGAAGGTTAACATATGAAGGATGGGGTGCAACGTTAGAACCATCAGGAGGAATGCATTCGGCATTATTCTGGGCTATTTTCGAAAACAGGTTCTGTTAGGACAAGAATTTCCATGCAGACAAGCTGAGACATCACAAAAGCTCCTACAAAAGCGATAATTAACTATTTCTGTGACACTTCACAATTTCCAAGAGATCGACTTCACTCTTATTTACATAGCCATGTGATGTCAGTATAATATTAAGAAACTTTCAGATGTACCTGCAATGGTGAGTTGCTATGCGAACATTTTGCAGCAATGCATCAGCCACACTGGGCAGGTAAATGCATGCACTGCTAGATGCAGCTTGCATGTCCCATGCTGCATGGGGTAGCCATGCAGTCTGAGGCATCTAGTCAAAGTCCGAGCGACTCCCTCCATCTGAGGTTCGAGCCCTCCCTCGGCCATGAGTGTGTGTGTTGTCCTTAGTTTAAATTAGATTAAGTTGTGTGTAAGCTTAGGGACCGATGAACTTAGCAGTATGGTCCCATATGATCTTACCACAAATTTCCAAAATTTGCATGTCCCGTTAGGATCACTAGGAACAATGCACCATGTGCTATTCTGGGAAGCATTGGAATAGATTTCGGTAGCGCGACCTGTGACGTCAGTATAACATTGAGAACCTCTTAGCTGCATCGGCAAGGGTGAGCTGCTTGGCAATTAGTCCTTTGCTGGACCACAGGTAGAGAGGCATTGCGCCAGCAATGGTAAACTTGTGTGCGTCCAGATGGTGACTTGTCTCTTATTTACACATAAATGTGATGTCAATATAACACTCAAGGAATTCTAACTGTATACCAGGAAATAGACGCGACTTTCACCTGCTGGCTGTAGGCGACATTTGCCCAAGAGCAATGGCTTGCACCCCTGCATCCACCTGGCCCTGCAAAGCGCCTGTGCAGTGTCGGTGGCGTCAGCATGTGTGCCCATTGAAACAATTCAATGATATGTTTTGGTTGACTATAGTGTTTGTATCTTGCATTATTTTCTGCTGTTTAAGCGTTGTGAGCGTGTTTGCAAAGCCTTTTCATGCTTTATTTTTTGGCATTTTACGACTTGTTTGCTTGTCTGCACGTCAGTGTACTGTATTATTTTGGTAATTTATGAGTAGTATCAGTGTAACAAATGAACTAGGTGAAATCCATCGCTAAAGAAATTGATCTGAAATTAATAATGAACAGGCTGGGTCCTTTTCCCGCCATTTTTCCCACAGACCACCATCTTGGATTACATCACAGAAGGGACGACAGCACCCTCTGGTGGTGGTACCATGCACTTGGTCAGGTGGACTCCAGACATCATGGTGAATACACTGGATGGTGCTACTGCCTCATATTGTTTAAATAAGCACTGCCTGTAAAATAATGAATTACATCCATGCTATCCAGCAGCCCAGCACAGGCTGAATCCTTTCCCCACCAATTCCTGGGAAGAGTTGGCGTTCAGATGACTTTGATTAATGAAGATAGCCTAAGTGACCTTTTTTCCCACCATTTTCTCGAGTTAGTGGGAGTTGCCTAAGTGACCGTTTTCCCACCAAAATTTGAACTTCCTGCCATGACTTCATTATGACGTTGCCATATATATCGCCGCTATCTTGGATCCGCCATGTTGAATAAATTTGGCAACAATGGAGAGTGGGGTGACGCTCTCTTTTTCTCACTACTGTCGTTCATTGTCAACATGTGTACCTGCTAATACCTGGCCCTAACAAGGCATCGCTATCACACCAGATCCAGACAAGATGGTTTCTGACACAAACTCTGATTTGTTCCCACCAACAGCCTGACTCGCCATGTTCCTTGTGTCACTGTTAACCCAAAACTCTTCGCTGACTGCATGTGCTGCCTAGTGGACCACGTTCTGACGATAAGTTACTTTCTGGCAAAGAGAATCTGTACCACTGCTGACTCCACCAGAGGGGAAGGAAGTCGGAAAAATACAGAATAACTTTCATGAGGGTTCCATGAACGGCACACTGAGAAAATAATTATTGTAAATGTACATATGCAGCAGAGCACAGTATGGAGACGATTCATGGACTGTGGGAAAACGGGAAGAAAAGAAAATCAAAGCGTTTGATGTACGAGGCTACTGTAGGAAGCTCAAAATTATACTGATTGACAGTAAATGAGGAAATTGTCCAAAGAATCAGCAAAATAAGGACTCTTTTAAAAGCTCTGACTAGAAGGAGGGCTGGGATGACTTACCATGTTTTAAACTTAATGGAATAACGTCCATGTTACTAGACGGATCTATAAAGGATAAAAACATAGATTGTAACATATCCAACAAATAATTGAAGCCTTCCGGTTAAAATACATTCTGTGATGATGAGGTTGGCACGGGAGAGAACATCGTGGTGGGCTTAATCAAACCAGTCACACAATGGATGACCCAAGAATATTCCACTGTGACTTCAGCTGCCATTATTCAGACCAGTGACGTGATGCTACTCCTGTGTGCTGTATCAGTCCCTTGTGTTTTGTCGATATGGCTTGATTAAAACCCCACCTCTAGGAAGTTTTCAATTCTGGAAACATCACCTCGTGCGTACAACGAATAAATATGAATGAATGAAGTCAGTGGCAGCTCGTAACAACATATTCACAATGAGCTCGCAAAAGGTCCGCTGGAGATCCCATGTTTACTGGGACACTATCGCCAGAAAGAGAAAGAGAGAGAGAGAGAGAGAGAGAGAGAGAGAGCGAGACGGAACAGTTACTTAGTCACAGTTTTTAAACATTGATACAGTCTTGATATTCAACGTTCTCAATCTGCATGTGAATCACTTCAAATAGATTTAATTACGTCTAATACCATGTTATGATCATTGGCGGTATCATTAATATGACCAATGCCAACACCTAAGAAAGTACCAACTATCTTCCAGTTTTGCTAAAATATATCGGAATATAATTTTCTCGCCAATGATAGTTCGTTGTTTTATCATTTATCTTCTTAAAGTTCCTATTTTATGCGTTGTCTTTTATGTTATGGTTCTTTATTAAGAAAATGAGCTACTGTAAATAGTGGCCCCTCTTATCGTTCCGACCGCATTATGTATCTACACTCCTGGAAATAGAAAAAAGAACACATTGACACCGGTGTGTCAGACCCACCATACTTGCTCCGGACACTGCGAGAGGGCTGTACAAGCAATGATCACACGCACGGCACAGCGGACACACCAGGAACCGCGGTGTTGGCCGTCGAATGGCGCTAGCTGCGCAGCATTTGTGCACCGCCGCCGTCAGTGTCAGCCAGTTTGCCGTGGCATACGGAGCTCCATCGCAGTCTTTAACACTGGTAGCATGCCGCGACAGCATGGACGTGAACCGTATGTGCAGTTGACGGACTTTGAGCGAGGGCGTATAGCGGGCATGCGGGAGGCCGGGTGGACGTACCGCCGAATTGCTCAACACGTGTGGGCGTGAGGTCTCCACAGTACATCGATGTTGTCGCCAGTGGTCGGCGGAAGGTACACGTGCCCGTCGACCTGGGACCGGACCGCAGCGACGCACGGATGAACGCCAAGACCGTAGGATCCTACGCAGTGCCGTAGGGTACCGCACCGCCACTTCCCAGCAAATTAGGGACACTGTTGCTCCTGGGGTATCGGCGAGGACCATTCGCAACCGTCTCCATGAAGCTGGGCTACGGTCCCGCACACCGTTAGGCCGTCTTCCGCTCACGCCCCAACATCGTGCAGCCCGCCTCCAGTGGTGTCGCGACAGGCGTGAATGGAGGGACGAATGGAGACGTGTCGTCTTCAGCGATGAGAGTCGCTTCTGCCTTGGTGCCAATGATGGTCGTATGCGTGTTTGGCGCCGTGCAGGTGAGCGCCACAATCAGAACTGCATACGACCGAGGCACACAGGGCCAACACCCGGCATCATGGTGTGGGGAGCGATCTCCTACACTGGCCGTACACCACTGGTGATCGTCGAGGGGACACTGAATAGTGCACGGTACATCCAAACCGTCATCGAACCCATCGTTCTACCATTCCTAGACCGGCAAGGGAACTTGCTGTTCCAACAGGACAATGCACGTCCGCATGTATCCCGTGCCACCCAACGTGCTCTAGAAGGTGTACGTCAACTACCCTGGCCAGCAAGATCTCCGGATCTGTCCCCCATTGAGCATGTTTGGGACTGGATGAAGCGTCGTCTCACGAGGTCTGCACGTCCAGCACGAACGCTGGTCCAACTGAGGCGCCAGGTGGAAATGGCATGGCAAGCCGTTTCACAGGACTACATCCAGCATCTCTACGATCGTCTCCATGGGAGAATAGCAGCCTGCATTGCTGCGAAAGGTGGATATACACTGTACTAGTGCCGACATTGTGCATGCTCTGTTGCCTGTGTCTATGTGCCTGTGGTTCTGTCAGTGTGATCATGTGATGTATCTGACCCCAGGAATGTGTCAATAAAGTTTTCCCTTCCTGGGACAATGAATTCACGGTGTTCTTATTTCAATTTCCAGGAGTGTATTTACAGCAAGCTCTTTCAAATTCTAAAGGTGGCAGGGGTAAAATACAGGGAGCGAAAGGCTATTTACAATTTGTACAGAAACCAGATGGCAGTTATAAGAGTCGAGGGACATGAAAGGGAAGCAGTGGTTGGGAAGGGAGTAAGACAGGGTTGTAGCCTCTCCCCAATGTTGTTCAATCTGTATATTGAGCAAGCAGTAAAGGAAACAAAAGAAAAATTCGGGGTAGGTATTAAAATTCATGGAGAAGAAATAAAAACTTTGAGGTTCGCCGATGACATTGTAATTCTGTCAGAGACAGCAAAGGACTTGGAAGAGCAGTTGAATGGAATGGACAGTGTCTTGAAAGGAGGATATAAGATGAACATCAACAAAAGCAAAACAAGGATAATGGAATGTAGTCTAATTAAGTCGGGTGATGCTGAGGGAATTAGATTAGGAAATGAGGCACTTAAAGTAGTAAAGGAGTTTTGCTATTTGGGGAGCAAAATAACTGATGATGGTCGAAGTAGAGAGGATATAAAATGTAGGCTGGCAATGGCAAGGAAAGCGTTTCTGAAGAAGAGAAATTTGTTAACATCCAGTATTGATTTAAGTGTCAGGAAGTCATTTCTGAAAGTATTCGTATGGAGTGTAGCCATGTATGGAAGTGAAACATGGACGATAAATAGTTTGGACAAGAAGAGAATAGAAGCTTTCGAAATGTGGTGCTACAGAAGAATGCTGAAGATTAGATGGGTAGATCACATAACTAATGAGGAAGTATTGAATAGGATTGGGGAGAAGAGAAGTTTGTGGCACAACTTGACCAGAAGAAGGGATCGGTTGGTAGGACATGTTCTGAGGCATCAAGGGATCACCAATTTAGTATTGGAGGGCAGCGTGGAGGGTAAAAATCGTAGAGGGAGACCAAGAGATGAATACACTAAGCAGATTCAGAAGGATGTAGGTTGCAGTAGGTACTGGGAGATGAAAAAGCTTGCACAGGATAGAGTAGCATGGAGAGCTGCATCAAACCAGTCTCAGGACTGAAGACCACAACAACAACATTTACAGCAAAGCAGTGGCATTTCATTATATGACATACCTATTTGGGTAAATAAGCTTCACGATTACACGCCAGGGCTAAGACGCTGCTAATATTTTAAAGCTACACTTTTTACCATACATTAGCTATCATAGATAAAAATATTTTGTAAATGTTGCAAAAGAAAGTTTTTACCTATGCACTGTGATGTTTTTAATCGTAGGATAGCCTGGTGATGGTACTTGGTATTGAAACTGGTAGTCATCTGATAAAATAGTATAGCTATAGACACCAACAAATATATATATCTGATAGTGAACCCCGTTGAAGAAAATTCTAGAAAGCTCTTTCGAAGAGTATAGATTCTCTGTTGTTATTATTTGTTTGAATTATATTCGCCGTCTTCAATCATCACAAGTATTTGGACAAAGCAAATGTTCTAGAATAAACATTTCAGTCTGTAGTGAGCGCTGTTTTTAAAGTTTCTGGGGAATTGAAACCGTGTACCGGACCGAGACTATCTTTTCGCTGGCAAGCATATCGCGAAGAGTTTGCTTAGCTGCGGACTGGAGGACTGTTTACAGAACAAATTTTTCACCCAGAAGTGGAGCCTGTGCTGTTCTCCAACAACACGTGCAGGCTGCAGCTCAGTCACGTCTTTGCGACAGCCTTTGAAGCTACACACGAGAGATTCTGCGAACTACGGACGCCAGTAAATAGACGACAAAGCTGAGATTCTGAATCCGAGATCCAGTGTGGCACACAGTTATAATCCTTTGACTTTCGGAAACATTGTGCTCTTTTCTAAAACTGCGTCTCTTGATTCATGAGGTTATCATGCTTAACGTCGCTATTTGCTTATGTGTATATTGAGAAGTACAGGTTCATTTTCTTTCGTTAACTCTTCAGCTTAAAAAAAGAGAATGTATTGATACATATACTTCCTATATTCGATTGTTATAATTTTTTATAATTATTCGGTTTCTGAAATATTAGTATAAGAATGAATTTCAACTCTCTAGCCGAGTGTGCTCTTATTTCACACTCTTTCTACTTCGTCTTCCCTTCAGGTATTAGTTGAAATTAGCAATTACGGTACCCATCATTTCTGGGGTCTTCTTGTATCTCTTCTTCCTTGGAACCTATAATTTATAGCCTTTAAGCGGAGCTGTCGCCTTCCATTCTTTCTAGTTACTCGTTCCAATTCCTCCAACAATCTAGACTTTTATCTTTTAGACTAAACCTTTCCTTGTTCTTTTCTAACATATTGAGTTTTTAGTCTGTCTTCGATTGTGCAACTCGTGTTACGAATTTCATTTCTTGTTAATCACCCATGTGTCGCCTCCAGAGAACAGTGTAGGGAGTTGAAATTTTGTAGTATTTAACTAATATCTTTCCTAGTTTCGTTAATTGTTCTAAATACTCTGCTGAATTTACTAATTGTAAGCTTAATTTCTACAGCTTCGCCTTAGCCATGCTTCACCTTACGTACTAGGTAACTGAAGTGATTTATTTGTTCTAAAATCTGATTTACTATTTTGGTTCTAACGTGTTCTTCCCCCACGAAGGGCATTGGCTTAGATTTTTGTGTTGAGATCTCTGTGAAATTTTGCACTTATTTGTTTCAGTAAGTAAATTCCCTTTATGGACTGGGATCACTGTCTCGTCAGCACACAGTAATTTATTTAAAAGAGTCCTCGTATCTAGAAATATACTTCCTGCATATTAAATACAGGGTGTTATAAAAAGGTACGGCCAAACTTTCAGAAAACATTCCTTACACACAAAGAAAGAAAATATGTTATGTGGACATTGTAAGGGGTCCGTAGGCCCTTACTATAAGTTTTGCGACAGCACAGGTCGACAGGACAAACAATCGATAGTGTGTGTCGGGTTGCGAGAGCGAGAGCGAGTGTTGAGACAGTAGTGTGGTACGCGCTGCGGGCCGAGCCGGGTGGAGTTCTGTTGCTGGAATGCAAGACCGTACCGACAAAGGGAGTGGCCATCGCCGTGGTTTAACCCCTTTGTGTTAGAAATATACGGGAAAGTGAAAAAGTATAATTACTAGTGTAATTCAGTGATATTTTTGCGCCGATATTTGTAATTACGCGTCTACCACGCCGGCATCATTTGGATTGAAGTGTTGGATTGCAGTGTTGGATTGTAGTGTTGGATTACAATGATAGAAATTGCGTGTGACGATAATGAATAAAGAAAGGACCTGTGCTGAGATTACCCGTTATTAATTCTGTATGACGAAGGCAGTGGCTGTCTCCTTACTTTGGTGTTTTTGTGATGAATATAGGTCGTTGATTAATGAAGCTGTGTTGTTGTTCTTCTTGCCACCAGACGTTTTATTATTACAGCATTAGAGAAGGACAAAATGGAATGTAACAACTCCGTAGCAGTCCAATCCGATTGCCAGCCCCATTAGGTACACGGTCACATTAGTTATTATCTATTTGGGCTGCTATCAGATCCCGATCGAGCGGGATAAGTCAGTAGATTAAACCGGAGTGTTACAACATGTGTCCGGATACGCTTACTTTCCATATTAGAGCTCATTTTATTACTTCTCTTCAAATCACATTAATCACGGAATGGAGACACACAGCAACAGAACGTACCAGCGTGACTTCAAATACTTTGTTGCAGGAAATGTTCAAAATGTCCTCCGTTAGCGAGGATACATGCACCCACCCTCCGTCGCATGGAATCCCTGATGCGCTGAAGCTGCCCGGGAGAATGGCGCATTGTATCACAGCCGTCCACAATACGAGCATGAAGAGTCTCTACATTTGGCACCGGGGAGCTTTCAAATGCCCCAATAAATGAAAGTCAAGAGGGTTGAGGTCAGGAGAGCGTGGAGGCCATTGAATTGGTCCACCTCTACCAATCCATCGGTCACCGATTCTGTTGTTGACAAGCGTACGAACACTTCGACTGAAATGTGCAGGAGCTCCATCGTGCATGAACCACATGTTGTTTCGTACTTGTAAAGGCACATGTTTTAGCAGCACAGGTAGAGTAACGCGTATGCAATCATGATAACGTGCTCCATTGAGCGTAGGTGGACGAAACTAAAACAAGCTCTAACATGGAAATTAAGCGTTTCCGGACACATGTCCACATAACATCTTTTCTTTATTTGTGTGTGAGGAATGTTTCCTGAAAGTTTGGCCGTACCTTTTTGTAACACCCTGTATGTGCGCAGGACCAGGACTAGAGTGCGGCTCCTTGGAAGGTACGAGAGAGGTACGGGCGGACCTTAAGGTGTGAGGGCCAGTCGTGAGTCTCTCTTATGTAGCTCAGTCGATAGAGAACTGCTCTCCGGGGGACAAACCGCCCATATTGGAGTCGTTGTGCAGCGCAAGGATGTAATCTGTCGTGACGTCTCCTTCAGTTAACATCGAGAGGAGAATAATACAGTGCGTACAGTTCAAACACATGTAGTCGGCTGAGAGTTAAAAGTTGACCAAAGCAGACTCGTTTACGTGGCTCCCACCCACACAGACTACGCTGATTACCTGCAGGCATCAGGCGACCTGCAGCGGTGGAGGTATAAGGCACGCGGTGATTAAGCCAGAGACCCGTCGCCGGCGCCTGAGGGAGTTGTCGGACGTGGCAGTTAATCTGAGGATTACCGCGCTGGGCCGCCCCTGCCTGTCACCCCCAACCACCCCTTGCCACCGGCCCTCCTCAAGCTCCGAGCTGGAAGCTCCTAAGCGCCTTTTTTTACCTCCTGGAACCTGTAGCCGGAAAATTTTCAATCATCACGCGCGAGAAGTCAATCTCATTTGGCGGTGTGATTGGTCGGCGCAGTTCGTTTACGTGCGCTAAAAGCTTGGCGTGCCTTCCACGCTGACGAGACTGACGGCACCGCTCGCTCGGCTCCGAAGTTTTACGTCGGGTTTTTTTTCGCCCCCCAGTAACAGGACTGAAATCACAGCTTCACGAACTAATGGCTCGTTATTTTCTTGATTACACTATTTATTTCGGATGAAGAATGGCAGAAGTGAACGTATAGTTCTCACCACAGGTAAAAGCGATGTTAGGTTTGTAACTTCATGAATGAAAAGGTGCAATTCCGAAAGAAAAGCACAAATTTTCCAGACGCCGGAGGCAGTCTGTTCATCATAGTTCCTGGCACATTAAAACTGTGGGGTAGACCTGAATTTGGGATTTTGGCTTTCGCAGGCAGTGCTTTTACTCAGCTCAATTGAGCTATCAGTGTGCTATTAGGAAACGTAGTTCTGCCTTGGGTAAACACAAATTTTCTTCTTTTAGTACCAAAACATGTTTCAGAGAAGCTTGCTCGTCTTCAGTTGATTAATTTATTCTCTAAGTATTGCATTTTGGTGTTGACATAGCTGTATGATATTTGTCGCACAGCTGTAATTACTACCTTCCAGTGTGTCATTTTCTTGTTATATGTCGCATTTTCTTGCTTCTACATGGTGGTTGAGTGGAGCTTCCTAACACACATTGTTTCGCTATTTGCGTGGTGTTCATTTGTTCAACTGATCTTCACAGTTTCCTTCCTTGTACCTACATCTCTCCGTCCAACTTACGCGACTGCCGTCTGTAAGAATGTCCAGCCCTCTGCAAATGAACTAGCTCGCCTTAGAGAACTTGAAACTCACATCCTCATTCCTCGGTATCCCACTTTGATTCTTGCTGACGATTCTCTTAAACTTTCACTCTTCTCTTCATAATTACTAAATTGGGATTTGAATGTATATCCACTGCTTGGTAAGTCTTACAATCCAGCATCTGATTTCGGAATCGCTGTCTGACCACGAAGTAATACAGCTGGAAGATTGGCGTGCCTCCAGGCCCTTTTTTTTTATTTTTACACTCATCTCAATAGTGGAATGTCAGTCGTGAGGATAAGAACGTGAGGATAAAACAACACCCAGACCCCGACCAAAGAGTATCTTCGATGCGGACGGGAATCGAAGCCGGGCCTCTTCCGTAAGGAATCCGAAGCGCTGACCGTGCAGATACCGATGCGGATATATCCAGGCCTTTACCATGCGTATCTCGTCTTCTTTTTATTTTTGAACAGTATATTCTGTATTACTTACTGAAATTTATTGCACGACTCCATTAGTACAGCTGCTCTCACATTTCTTCTACGAAACCCATACTATCCCATAACCCTTTTTTTCTTTTCCTTCCCCTGCTACACCGACTACACCGTGACTATCAGATTGTCACCTCCCTTTAGATATTGAATTACACGTCCTGTTCATCTTCTGCTTGTGACGTTGGTATGTATACGTGGACTAGTGTCGTTGTCGGTTGTTTTCTGTATTGTATGAGAATAATCCTGTCACTGAACTCTTCTCAGTAACACACACACTCTCTCTGCCCTGCCTTCCTATTCATAACGAATTCTACTACCGTTACTCGATTTTCTGCTGCTCCTTCCATAATTCCTTCTTTCTGTTTCTATTGATTGGCCCCTCCACTGCATATAAACTGAGCCTTTACATTTCCATTTTCAAATTTTGTATCTTCCCTACCACACTTAGACATTTGGAATTCCACACTACAACTCGTAGAAAGTTACTCCTTCGTTGGTTATTCAATCTTTATCTCATGATCACCTAGTCGTTGGCCGTCCGCTCCCCGAGATCCGAATGGGGAACTGGTTTGTAGCTGTCTGCCAATGGAGAGATCATTATGAAACTTTGCAGTTACTGATCAAATATTCTATAAACGTGTCTTTAATGCAGCGGTTTCCAGTGCCCTCTGTTTCCCCACGCCGTTATTGGTTGCTGATCCTCCCGCCATTTAGCGGCAGTTTCCCATCACAAGGCCAAGAGAATGCACACTTACAGACCTGTTGCCTAGTATTTTAAAACAAGTATAGAGGCGAGAGCGCCCCTCGAACTTCTGACTGCTCTTCCGTCCTCTTTGGTAAGGCCGTTGGCAGAATGAGGATGACTCCTTATACCGGAAGCCTTCGGTTGCCATTGACGACGATGTTTATTCAGAATTTAAGCTGTGCCTGGGATAGATCCTGGGACACAGGATGGCTTGAATACTAGCCAGAGATGCTACGTGACTTTGTTTTCTTGTCTTTTCTTTTACTTGGTTGTTTTTGAGCTTCCTTACTTTGTTTTACAGCCTTTCCATTTGCTCACCTTTAGTTCCCTTCTCCATTTGGCTTCTGTGCCTTTCATACTGTTTGTTAAAGCGAAATAATTCTCCAGGAAGATGGAAGTAAGTAGCGAATGCAACTGCACTCGTGCTCATAAATTAAGGATAATGCTGATACATGGTAAAACAACGCTGTGGTTGGCGGTTTGCAGGTTTAAATCACCTAAGGGTATGACCATGCGGTGCATTTGACCTGCAATCGTCGCACGGTGGCGCTGGCAGCAGTCCACATACGCAGAGGTGTGTTGGTGCATGTCAGAGTACGGTGCAGCGACTAAGTGTGCAGACGTTACCAGACGTGCTAATGGTGACTGTGTGTTGAAAATGGCTCAAAGAACACATATTTATTACGTTATGAAGAGTAGAATACTAGGGCGACTGGGGGCTGGTCAAACATAGCAGGTCGTAGCATGGACCCTCCGTGTGCCACAAAGTGTGATCTCAAGATTATGGCAACGATTCAACAGACAGGAAATGTGTCCAGGTGCTACAGTACAGGACGTCCACAGTGTACAACACCATAAGAAGATCGATATCTCACCATCAGTGCCCACAGACGGCCTTGGAGCACTGCAGGTAGCCTTGCTCGGGACCTTACTGCAGCCACTGGATCAGTTGTCTCCAGAGATACAGTCTACAGACGACTGAACAGACATGGTTTATTCGCCCGGAGATCAGCAAGGTGCATTCCACTGACCTCTGGTCACAGGAGAGCTCGTAAAGCCTGGTGTCAAGAAGGCAGTACATGGTCATTGGAACCGTGGTCCCAGGTTTTGTTCACGGATGAGTCCTGGTATAGTCTGAACAGTGATTCTCGCCGGGTTTTCATGTGGCGTGAACCGGGAACCAGATACCAACCCCTTAATGTCCTTGAAAGGGACCTGTATGGAGGTCGTGGTATGATGGTGTGGGGTGGGATTGTGAGTGGTGCACGTACAACCCTGTATGTCTTTGACAGAGGAACTGTAACAGGTCAAGTGTATCGGGACGTTGTGTTGCACCCCTTTTCAGGGGTGCAGTGGGTCCCACCATCCTACTGATGGATGATATGGCACGGCCCCACCAAGCTGCCATCGTGTAACCTCCCCCTCACTTATCGACCTTAATGACAGTGAAAAATTAAACTGCGTGTACCTAATGGAAATTTGGGAAAAGCAATCGTCACCGAAGTTAATTTGTCGGTAAAGAGGGAGGAAAGGGTTACATTTAATGAAAGGAAAAATGCAAATGAAACTGGTGGAAATTAATTTTGAAAAGGGGTAAAGTTAATAAAGAAAGTAGATGTGCGGCCTTACATTAACAATTAACTACCAGTAATTAGATATTTGAGATTTGGGGGAAATTACGGTCGCCAGTCCTAAGGACAATTACTATAGTAACTGAAAAAGAAAGGTTATTACACATATAATTAGCACTAGAAGCGTGGCAACTGAAGGTTGACAAGTGTAGTGTGAAAACTGAAAGTTTGTCAGAAGTAATAAATTTCGCTACACTCTGACTTAATTTAGCAAAAGAATTAATGAAACCGGAAAATCGAAAGTTAATTTAGTGACTGAAGTTAATAGTGAGCTTTCTTTCTGAAGCACATCGAAATTCAGTAAAATACGGTTAGTCTTGGACTACCTCAACAATCATTTCAAAAGCTACTTGAATCTACGCAATTTAGAAATAAGAGATTTAACTTTGAACTTGAATTAAATGATTCTGAACAATTAACAATAGCAAAATTTAGTATGTACCAAGCTGAGCTGCAGTCACAGGTAAGCTAAAATATGGTAACAAAACTCGCACTCTGAATTTGTGCTCGTGTAATCTAGATATTGTAGTCAGCTATGAATACCTTAACTGAACTTTGAAATTAAAGCAGTGAAATAGAATGATGCTGGCGTTTGAATTTCAACGACACTGGGGTCCATTCCGGAAAAGGAAGGGACCCTGCTTGGTAATGCAATTGGGACAATGAGCAACAAAGGTTCATGCTACGTTGCTGTAATTTAGTTATGAAAATGGGACAGTTTGAAAAGCTGAGGTCTGCCATACAGTTCTAAAACTTTACGTGCTTCCAGTCTTCCTTGTTGGTTGATTGAAGGTTTGAAGCCCTCGATCGAGGAGATGGTGACAGTCACTCATTGTCGGCCGTCGCTGTTGCAGAAGCTGGATGTTGGCGCGCCTTCTTCTCCACACGGTCACCACGCGAAACGGGCTCTTGATGTGCGCCAGCTAATGCTTCCCGTCCGCGACACCGTGTCAGAAACTATCATAGCAAGTTGAGTGCAATTACATGCTGCCCATCCCCGAAAGCGCGGAAACTCGCGGGAGCGTCACACAACACACCTGCTCCACTGCACCACCCCAGCCAGACTCTCCCTCTGCCCGCGCTCCACGCCACAGAGTTACCACTACCAAAGATCCTAAACAATTTGGTTCTCCACACGACCTATCGATGTATTCGTTCGATAGCATAGTTTTCCCTAGGCCAGACCCAGCGTATTGTAACACTCCGGTTTAATCTTACTGACTTATCCCGCTCGATCGGGATCTGATAGCAGCCCAAATAGATATTAATTAATGTGACCGTGTACCTAATGGGGCTGGCGATCGGATTGGACTGCTACGGAGTTGTTACATTCCATTTTGTCCTTCTCGAATGCTGTAATAAAGAAATGTCTGTTGCCAAGAAGAACGACAACACAGCTTCATTAATCAACAACTTATATTCATCACAAAAACACAAAGTAAGGAGACAGCCACTGCCTTCGTCGTACAGAATTAATAATGGCTAATCTCAGCACAGGCCCTTTCGTTATTCATTAGCATCACACGCAATTTCAATCGCCGTAATCCAACACTGCAATCCAACACTGCAATCCAACACTGCAATCCAAATGATTCCGGCGCGGTAGACTCGTCATTACAAATATCGGCACAAAAATATCGCTGAATCACACTAGTAACTATACTTTTTCACTTTCCCGTATATTTCTAATACAAAGGGGTTAAACCACGGCAATGGCCACTCCCTTTGTCGGTACGGTCTTGCATTCCAGCAACAGACCTCCACCCGGCTCGGCCCGCAGCGCGTACCACACTGTCTCAACACTCGCTCTCGCTTTCGCAACCCGACACACACTATCGATTGTTTGTCCTGTCGACCTGTGCTGTCGCAAAACTTGTAGTAAGGGCCTACGGACCCCTTAGAGTATAAATACAAATAATATTCACAAAACAAACCCGCATAAACGCATATATATATATATATATATATATATATATATATATATATATATATATATATATATATATATATATATACAAACAGTAAAACAATTACAATATATAAAGAGACAGAAATTTCATATCTTCAGGTGACAAAATAAGAAAAAATCAATAGTACAATAGATGGAAATAGAAGGATATGCATTTCCGGCGTTACAATCGTGGAGGAGTGTCTTGTAACAGTAGATATCAGGCGAATCTAGTGGCCTGCCTGTTCTCCAGACCTAAACCCCATCGAGCACGTCTGGAATGCTGTCAGTCGGCGTATCGCTGCACGTCTCCAAACCCCTACGACACTTCAGGAACTGCAATAGGCACTGGTGCAAGAATGGGAGGTTATACCCCAGCAGCTCCCCGACAACCTGATCCAAGGTATGTCAACCCGTTGTGCAGCCAGTGTACGTGTGCATGGTGATCATATCCCAGGAAACAGTGGCGTTTTGTAGCACATGAGTTTCGGAACGGTTTTCTCAACTTATCACCAATACCGTGGACTTAGAAAATCTGTGTCCTGTGTGTTCCCTATGTGACTATGCTATTAGCGCCAGTTTTGTGTAGTGCCACGTTGTGTGGCACCACATTCTGCAATTATCCTTAATTTATGAACATGAGTGTAGTTCGTTTGATGTGGCAACTTCTTTTTTGGTATTTATTTAGATTTCTTCCTAATTTTAAATTAAATGAAAACGATAATTTTTCATTTCACGGAGTTGAAAAGAAGTAATGGTACAGTAAATTCCCTTTTGATGAGGATATCTTCCTACATTCTTAAAACATTAAGTAATTTCTCCTTCTTATTAAATCCTTTATGGTTCTCTTTGTTCTAAATATGAAATTGTCCAAATTGAATCACTCCGTGACGTCTAGAATCTGAAGTTTTTGTTTCGTGTTAAGGAAAAATTGATAAATAAATGAAATAAAATTCTTCTCCTTCGTTGTAGCAATTTTTTCTTTATTGTTTTTATCGTTTCCTTGACTACTTTGTATCACTGTGTCCTAATATCTGATGTCAACTGGTTGTCGTGAATGTTCTTTCACATCTCACGCCAGGTTACAAGAGGGTATTTAGCTTCCACTCTGTTATTACCCGAACTTTTCTTAATATAGTGGTACCACTTCTTCACGAAGTACATTTTGTCTCTTTGGGTTCCGTAGTTGATCTCGACTATGGTGGTTCTGAGAAAGCTGAGATTTGACTGTTTTTCTTTTATTTTTATTTTTCCAACACTTACGGGTCCTACTTGGTTTTTCTGGCTGAACTGCTTGTCTAAGCATAGTTGTCAGGATGGTAGTGGCGAACTGTGACCTTTAAGAACGACACCTACAAGTAATGGTTTGCACCGCCCATCAATGTCTATAACCCGGTCGCATCTCCTTCAAATACATCGCACAATAGAATTAAAGGATCACATATTCGAAACCCCGCAATTTTCTCCATTCCGACCCAAATGTTTGAAATTTGTCTCGGAGGTAACTAAAGCACTCCTCTGTAATGGTGCAAAAGCGTGGCGCCCTGCAACATCACCCTCAGGCTCGGCTAAGCTTTAAACAGAAAGGTACCGACACACGAGGAAAAAGGCCACAGCTCCGAAGTTCATGTCAAATGTAGGGTGGAGTAATGATGCCACTTTGGCTGTAAATTTCACCACAATTTTGCCCAACGCCACGTGGGCGGGTCACACGATAGGTAGGTCGTCACAGCCTCTCGTACCCATATGCCACACCTTCTTTTCACGTCTCTGCGATGTAGGTCAGAACCCAACGTTCGGTTCACGCGGCTTTAGAATGGGTGAGCGAGGAAAACCTTTCAGACACACCGCCACACAAAAGACACGAAAAGGCATAAGGAATAGTATGAAGGGGAGCCATAAAACCACCCATTCACAGCGACTTTGATTTCCACACATTTCACGGTGGCAGCGCGATGGACAACGGGAAGACGTTCTTGAGGACCTTTGACACTGTTGACACCCTCGAACGTTTCAATATATCCCTAAGGATTTGTAGGGCCACTTACCCATCACTGAAACGATCGCACCCGTTTGGAGTGGAGCGTGACCGCAATTTTTGCTCTCGTGTACGGACAGGAATCAGTGGGGACCGTTCAAAACTATTCAACGAAATGTAAATGTGATCCGAAAAGCAAAGAGCTATCAATCCTGCTGCGGCGTAGTCACGCGGAACTTCAGTATTAACACGTGCATGAATAAAACGGTAAAGGGTCACTCTATGAATCTCCTTCCCCCACTTTCCCCCAACTGCCCACCTTCCGTTTCGGCATCACCCTAGGTTTCACCTACGAAACTTTATTAAACACATTAGAAATGTACCTTCCGAAATTTCGACACCAAATCAGCCAGGCGGCTGCTCTAGCGCCTGAGGGTTTCGCAACCCTTTCGGCAACTCTTCGGTGGTCTTTGCCTAGCTTCAGACGCTGCAGTAGCCTCCTGGCTGAATTGGTGTCGAAGTTTCTGGCAGGTATATTTGTAACGTGTTCAACAAATTTGCGTAGGTGGCACCGAGCGTCTTGCTAGTGGTAACAGCAGTGTCAGAGGTTGTCAATGACAACTTTTTGTTGCTCATCGCACTGCAAACTACCTTTTTCAAGTGTGAGATGTGTGGGAGTCATCGCCTCAGGGAGAGAGGTGGTTTAATTTGACGCCCTTTATGCCACTCCTTGGGAAATTTTCGTGTCGATTCTGAACGGCGGAGTGTCTGAAATGTTTTCCTCGGCTACCAGTAAGAAAACCGCGTGATTTCAACACTGGGCGTCACTATTCTGACCTCCATCGCAGAGATGTCAAGAAAATGCGTGAAATGAGGGTAAGGAGGGCTGTGACGACTTTCTCTTCGTGTGACACGCCCACAGTGGCGTTTGGCAGAAATTCGGTAGCAGTATGACATCATTAACCCAATTTACAGCTTACGTGAAATTCCGAGCTGTGGCCTTTTTTCGCATGTGACGACTACTACTTGGTGTTTAAAGCATCGCCGAGCCCGAGGGGGACTAAGTTTTTGCACAATTACAGAGGAATGTCATAGGCACTTTTGACCCAAATTTCGAACTTATGCCTCGCAATGGGAGACAATTACGGCGTATCGAAAGAGTGATTCTTCAATTTTGTTGCGCAGAGTAGTAATGTTAGTGTGCAATATTTTAATCTGAAAATATTTTCACGCCATACGAAGAAGCCAGTCGCTGATAGTAGATGTTTCGCTACTGGTGATGATGCTGGCAAAACAGAAGCATACAGTCCACTTTCGATGAGATGAACTCTTTCACTAGTTTTAGGTTCTGTATGAGACTTCACTCGGAATGAAGCTGTATGCTGGTCCTAACTTTGTTCGGAGCCGAAGACCCACTCGTGTACCCTTGATGACTGCTCGACACAAAGCTTTATGCCTCGCCTGGGCCCGTCATCACCAATATTGGACTATTGATGACAGGAGACACGTTGTCTGGTGGGACGAGTCTCGTTTCAAATTCTAACAAGCGGATAGATAAAGACAACTTCATGAGTGCATGGATCCTGTACGTCAGGAGGGTACGGTTAAAGCTGGTGGAGGCTCTGTAATGGTGCGCGACGCGAGCAGTTGGAGTGATATGGGACCCCTGATACGTCTAGATACGACTCTAGAATGTGACACGTAGGTAAGCATCCTGTCTAATCACCTGCATCCATTCATGTCCATTGTGCATACCGATGGACTTGGGCAATTCCAGCAGGGCAATGTGACATCCCGCACGTCCAGAAATACTATAAAGTGGCTCCAGGAACAGTTTTCTGAGTTTAAAAGCTTCCGCTGGCACCACACTCCCTTGATATGAAGTTTACTGAGCATATCTGGGATGCCTTGCAACGTGCTGTTCAGAACTCCACCCCTCGTACTCTTACTGATTTATAAACAGACCTGCAGGATTCATGGTGTAAATTCCCTCCAGCACTACTTCAGACATCAGTCGAGTCCATGTACTTCAGACATTAGTCGAGTCCGTGCCATATCGTGTTGCAGCGCTTCTGTGTCCTCGCAGGGGCCCTACACGATATTAGGCAGTTGTTCCAGTTTCTTTGGCTTTTCAGTGTATAAGTTACGATACTCAGATGGTAGGATAAGCCAAAAAGTCAAAATGAGTAACTAACTGGAATATGCAGAGGGGAACATGGCTCAAGAAGCGACAGACGCCGAGGAAGACTTATGTATATTATATGCACTAGTAGACTTAAGGGGGGTCCGGATTTAATAGAAAATGAGGGGCAGGAGATGGCTCGAGAAACTGTAGGTTTAAAAGAATATTGATGAAGCAAGTACTCCAGATGTCAAAAATGGAGAAGAAATTAACAAAAACGAAATGAGGAATAGTTTAAAAGGATATCCGATCAAAATTTTATGAAATTTTTGAAAGAAAATAGTGAGGCAATTGTCTGTAAAATACAAGAACTTAACCATAAATCGGGAAAAATAAAAGCATGTGCCAAGAAAACTAACTTTAAAATAGAAAAATTATCTACGAAAACTAGAGATAAAACAGAAGAAATGAACATATCTTCTGTAAGAACTATAGATAAGTTAGAACAGATTTCTAGGGAAATTAATCATAAATTCAGTCGTGATGAAGGGAAGATGGCACGTAACAAGTGAAGAGCTCTCAGTACAGCTTGTCAGTTTACCCATACTTGGAAGGTGTTCTTTGGCATGCCACTGGTGTGTAGCTCTGCAAATCATGTGGAGAGTGTTTCTAAACATACACTTCCTTATTTTGCACTCCTGCACCTGAATCTTTAAAATACTATTAAAACAGCTAAGAACACCAACCATCCTACCACTGGCAACGTGAGCAATACGGAAGCTCAGCCAGCTAGGTGGGAATGCGGAACAGCTGAGGGGTGTACCGAGATAGTCCGTACAATAGCGATAAACACGATGTCCATGTACCTATAATAAAATTATGATGCCTGGAAATTACGGGAGCCATAACAACAGAATGACCGGAACTGAAATAAAAACCGGAGCCTCAGTCAGTAAAGAAACACGTGCAGTGGGAATCTGCGTAATTATGTCTGTAATCAACGAAACATAACGAGAGCACATAACGCAGGATCAGCGGATTCCATCAACGAGCGCCAGTGGCGTGGGGCATAAATGAACGACCGTCGAGTCGTAATTCTTGTGAAATGTGTTGGGCACATGGCCAAGTGCTGTTATAAAGTAAAAGGAGAATAAATATCATGGGTATAGTGATGTTGAGAATACTGAGTGATAATGAACTACTAGTAAAGGCTTCGAATTTCATGTTTATGTTTATGCAACGATAAAATGTGAAAAGAACGCGCTTCTGGAGTTCAGTTGGATGATAAACAAACTGACAAGAAAATGAGAGTAAAATGTTTAATTTTGTGTGAATAATTTAATTTACTCAAAGAACTCTATTTAAAGAGAATTTTTCAAATTTTGTGTTTATTATTTTCAAACTTGAATTTAAAATATGTCACTTTGCATACTTTATATTGCCCATCATCATAAAAGGGTAATGGGCATAGATATTACAAGAGCATGGGAAATGAAATGACAATATGGTGTGGATAACAGGAAACTGAAATTCGATGTGTCTTTCATATTTATGGAACGTTGTGAAACCTATTTGTTTTTGGTAAATATCCAACGAAATCTATACAAAGAAGAATGTAAATGTTCGTTTGTTCAAAATCGTGTATCTGCTAAAACTGTTGAGCGATATATCGATATACAGTGACTTTTTATAACAATGTTTCCCCATTATTAAATTTATACAAAATTATGTATTATGCATACAAAAATAGATATATGAAAACACACGCATACTCGAAAGCAACATTGTGCCAAAATGTGAGAGCATTTGGTCAAAAACTTTCGTAGATTTGCGACTGGGAGTATTTACAGTTTATATATAAGTGCACTTGAGATGTAAGTATAAACGCAGACGTTTGTTTCCTCATTATTAAATTTATACAAAATTATGTACTATACATGTAAAAATAGATATATGAAAACACACGCATATTCGAAAGCAACATTGTGCCAAAATTTGAGAGCATTCGGTCAAAAACTTTCGGAGATTTGCGATCAGGAGAATTTACAGTTTATATATACGTACACTTTAGATGTCAGTATAGATGCAGACGTTTGTTTGTCCAAAATATCAAATCTCCAAAAGTTCTTCATAGATTTCTTTGAAATTTTGACAGTTCATCTGAATATTTATATGTTTTCATTTACCTACTCGAATGCCATCTGATACATATGTTATGAAAGGGGGAACGTTATTAAAATGTAAAGGTCGGTTTGATCATGTATGCTTGCTTTAAGATTTTAACATAACATTGAATTTTAAAACTGGTGTGATTTTAGGTATCCAGTTCTTTCATATGCTATATTTTTAATACATATGTTCTGTGGAAAGGAAAGCATATTTAGTAGAAGTCTCAAACTGTATCGTTCCAGTTTACTTAAGATTTTTACATGTTACTATAACAAACATTTAGACACATACAGACTACATACTTTTTAATGTGTAGTATACGCTGAGGTAACAAAAGTCGTTGGATACCTCCTCCTATCGTGTCAGAACTCCCTTTGCCTGGCGTAGTGCAGCGACCCGACGTGGCATGGACTCGACACGTCGCTGCAAGTCCCCTGCAGAGGTACTGACTTACTCTGCCTCTTTAGTCGTTCACAACTGGGAAAGTGTTGCCGGTGCAGGATTTTGTGCACGAACTGATCTATCGATTATGTCCCATAAATTTTCGATGGGATTCATGTCGGACGCTCCGCGAGTCCAAATCAGTTGTTCGAATTGTACAAAATGTTCTTCAAACAAATCGTGAACAATTGTGGCCCGGTGACATGGTCAATTGTCATCCATGAAAATTTCATCACTGTTTGGGAACACGAAGTCCATGCATAGCTGCAAATTGTCTCAATGTAGCCGAACATAAACATTTCCAGTCAATGATCGGTTCAGTTTGACCAGAAGACCCAGTTCATTCCAAGAAAACACAGCCTACGTCATTACAGTGTCACCACTAGCTTCCACAGTGCCTTGTTGACAACTTGGATCGTCTGCGCACCAATCTCGCCAGTTGGCAATGGAACGTACCCGTGGACTGTCCTTATGTGATAGTTGGCTTTATCATGCTCTAGTGATTTATTAACTTAATGAAGGGTATCGTTGCATAATAGTGAACTATTACTATTTTACGGTCTTTGCAAATAAAAGCACTCACTCAGCTGAGTCATGCTTCACGGCTGCTGAGTGTGTGATGGCAGAAAACCACTTTGACGCCAATTAGATGGGTTTGACCGCACTGAATCAGTGCAAAGTCCCTGACATTGCTCAGGAAAGGTACTTGGATAGCACCGAGGATGTTGCCGAATTGGGGGTGGGGGTTGGGGATGGGGGTGTGGGAGAGGGGGTCTTAAGGGACCCTTTGCCATTTTATTCACACACATGTCAATGTTGCAACAATCTATGACCACTCCTCAGGAGCGTGCAAAACATAAGGGCTGAAAAAGCATAAATACTTTTTCTGCTTCGGAACATGTTTAAATTTTGTCGAATGATTTTGAACGGTCCCACTTTGTGTAACAGAGCAAAAGCTGCTCTCCCATTATACTCCAAAGGGGTAAGATCACAGTGAGTGGGGTTGAGTCCCCACGATGTCATTAGAGTTGGTGTGAATCGCCAAGGGGTGTGTCAGCAGTGTCGAACGTTGTCAGAACGTCATCCTGTTGCTCGTCTTACCGTGGACTTTCGGCACGGACCACGGAAAGTGTGGGATTAATCGTCCCAAGGAAAGCTCTGGTCATTGACGCCCCTTATGCCACCTCCTGATGGTCATTCGTGACAATTTTGAGCGTCAGCGTGTCTGAAATATTTTCCTCGACCACTCATAAGAAAACAGAGTGATTTCAACGCCGGGTATCGCGGTTCTGACCTCCAGCGCAGCGGCGTCAAAGGAAGAGGAGAAAATTGGGTAAGAGGGGTGTGACGACCTTTCTATGTCGTAACACGTCTACGACGACGTTGGGCAGGGTTGTGGAGAAATTTGATACCAAAGTGACATCATTAACCATCCTTATACGTCACACGAATTTCTGAGTTCTGGTCTCTTTTCTGCATCTGTCGACACCTTGCTGTTGAAGTGTTGAGGAGCTCGAAGGCGACGACCACAATAACAGTGGAAGATTGTAGGCACTTTAGAGTCAAATTTTACACGTAAGCATCGGAATGGCCGTTAATAATTTGACTGTGTGATACTATTGTTACATGTTTTTCACAACGTGTCTGTGGTAACACAGAGCGAATTATTTCCATTTTGAATATAGCGAGGTCATTGTTTAATGTCATTGTACTAGCAATGAGGTTTTTGCGCCCTTCGTTTAGACGCATTTTCTCTTAGTTTGTCTTTGCTTACATGCTTTGTGGTCGATATAGTAGTTGTTACGGTCATCAAACATCCCCTGCACTCAGTTCTACATCTACAGGGATACTCTGCAAATTACATTTAAGTGCCTGGCAGAGGGTTCATCGAACCACCTTCACAGTTCTCTATTATTCCAATCTCGTATAGCGCGCGGAAAGAATGAACACCTATATCTTTCCGTACGAGCTCTGATCTCCTTTATTTTATCGTGGTGATCGTTCCTCCCTATGTAGGTCGGTGTCAACAAAATATTTGCGCATTCGGAGGAGAAAGTTGGTGACTGGAATTTCGTGAGAAGATTCCGTCGCAACGAAAAACGCCTTTCTTTTAGTGATTTCCAACCCAAATCCTGTATCATTTCTGTGACACTCTCTCCCATATTTCGCGATAATACAAAACGTGCTGCCTTTTTTTTTTTTTCAATGTACTCCGTGAGTCCTATCTGGTAAGGATCCCACACTGCGCAGCAGTATTCTAAAAGAGGACGGACAACCGTAGTGTAGGCAGTCTCCTAATTAGGTCTGTTACATTTTCTAAGTGTCCTGCCAATAAAATGCAGTCTTTGGTTAGCGTTCCCCACAACATTTTCTATGTGTTCCTTCCAATTTAAGTTGTTCGTAACTGTAATACCTACGTATTTAGTTGAACTTACTGCTTTTAGATTAGACTGATTTATCGTGTAACCGAAGTTTAACGAAATGCTTTTAGCACTCATGTGGATGACCTCACACTTTTCGTTATTTAGGGTCAACTGGCACTTTTTGCACCGTTCAGATATTTTTTATAAATCGTTTTGCAGTTTGTTTTAATCTTCTGATGACTTTATTGGCCGATAAACAACAGCGTCATCTGCAAACAACCGAAGACGGATGCTCAGATTGTCTCCCAAATCGTTTATATAGATAAGGAACAGCAAAGAGCCTATAACACTACCTTGGGGAACGCCAGAAATCGCTTCTGTTTTACTCGATGACTTTGCATCAGTTACTACGAACTGTGACCTTTCTGACAGGAAATCATAAATTCAGTCACATAACTGAGATGATATTCCATAAGCACGCAATTTCACTACGAGCCGCTTGTGTGGTAGAGTGTCAAAAGACTTCCGGAAATCCAGAAATACGGAATCGATCTGAAATTCCTTGTCAATAGCACTCAACACTTCATGTGAATAAAGAGCTAGTTGTGTTTCACAAGAACGATGTTTTCTAAACCCATGTTGACTGTGTGTCAGTAGACCGTTTTCTTCAAGGTAATTAATTATGCTCGTACACAATATATGTTCTAAAATCTTGCTGCATATCGACGTTAACGATATGGACCTGTAATTTAGTGGATTACTCCTACTACCTTTCTTGAATATTGGTGTGACGTGTGCAACTTTCCAGTCTTTGGGTACGGATCTTTCGTTGAGCGAACGGCTGTATATGATTGTTAAGTATGGAGCTAATGCATCAGCATAATCCGAAAGGAACCTAATTGGTATAGAGTCTGGACCAGAAGACTTGCTTTTATTAAGTGATTTAAGTTGCTTCACTACTCCGAGGATATTTACTTCTACGTTACTCATTTTGGCAGCTGTTCTCGATTCGAATTCTGGAATATTTACTTCGTCTTCTTTTGTGAAGGCATTTCGGAAGGCTGTGTTTAGTAACTCTGCTTTGGCAACACTGTCTTGGATAGTATCTCCATTGTTATCGCACAGAGAAGGCATTGATTGCTTCTTTCTGATAACATACTTCACATACGACCAGAATCTTTTTGGAATTTCTGTCAGGTTTCGAGACAAAGTTTCGTTGTGGAAACTGTTATAGGCATCTCGCATTGATGTCCGCACTAAATTTCGAGCTTCTGTAAAAGATCGCCAATCTTATAGATTTTACGTCGGTTTATATTTGTCATGTTTGTTTTGTTGTTTCTGAAACAGTGTTCTAACCCGTTTTGTGTACCAAGGAGGATCAGCACCGTCGTTTGTTAATTTATTTGGTATAAATCTCTCGATTGCTGCCGATACTATTTCTTTGAATCAAGTCACATCTGGTCTACACTTACATTATTAATTTGGAATGAGTGGGGAGTGCCCCTCAGGAAATTTTATCTGCTTTTTTGAATAGGTATATTTTTCCTTATTTTTCGAGGATTTGGGGATTACAATATTCAGTCTCGCAATGACAACCGCGTGTTAACTAATCCCTGAATCGGTTATGATGCTCGTTATTAACTCAGGATTATTTGTTGCTAAGAGGTCTACGGTGTTTTCACAACCGTTTACTACTCGAGTGAGCTCATGTACTAAGTGCTTTAAATAATTTTCAGAGAATGCGTTTAGCACAATTTCGGATGATATTTTATGCGTACTCCGGAATTAAACATGTATTTTCGCCAACACATCGTGGGTAAATTAAAGTCACCACCAACTAATATGCCGGCCGGTGTTGCCGTTCTAGGCGCTTTAGTCTGGAACCGCGTGACCGCTACGGTCGCGGGTTCGAATCCTGCCTCGGGCATGGATGTGTGTGATGTCCTTAGGTTAGTTTGGTTTAAGTAGTTCTAAGCTGTAGGAGACTGATGACCACAGATGTTAAGTCCCATAGCGCTCAGAGCCATTTGAACCAACTATTATCGTATGAGTCTGGTACGTGTTTGAAATTAAACTCAAGTTTTCTTCGAACCTTTCAGCAACTGTATCATCTGAATTTGGAGGTCGGTAAAAGTATCCAATTAATATTTTATTCCGGTTGCCAAGAATGACCTCTGCCCACACTAACTCACAGGGTGTATCTACTTCAATTTCGCGACAAGTTAAACTACTTCTGACGGCAACAAATACGCCACCGCCAACCGTGTTTAGCCCGTCCTTTCGGAACACTGTTAGGTTCTGCGCAGAAATTTTGCTGAGCTTATATTCGGCTTTAGCCAGATTTCAGTGCCTTTAGCGATTTGAGCATCAGTGCTTTCTTCTAGTGCTTGGAGCTTGGTACTTTCACAACACAGCTAGGACAATTTACAACTGTTATACCAATGGTTTCTGTATCTACGTTCTTCCTGTGTTCAGCCAGCACCCTTTGTGACTGAAGCCCTTCTTGTGTTTTCCCGAGACCTTGTAACCTAAAAAACCGCCAGTCCACGCCACACAGCCCCTGCTATCCGTGTAGCCGCCTCCTGCGTATAGTGGACTCCTGACCTATTGGACGGAACCCGAAACCCAACCACCCTTTGGCGCAAGTCTAAGAATCTGCAGCCTACACGGTCGCGGAAGCGTCTGAGCCTCTGATTCAGACCCTCCACTCGGCTCTGTACCAGAGGTCCGCAATCGGTCTTGTCGACTATGCTGTAAATGGTCAGATCTGCTTTCATCTTGCAAGCAAGACTGGCAGTCTTTACAACTTCTGTTAGCCGCTCGAAACCAGAGAGAATCTCTTCTGATCCAAAGTGACACACACTATTGGCACCGACATGAGCAATTACCTACAGTTGGCTGCACCCTGTGCTCTTCATGGCATCCGGGAGGACCCTTTCCACATCTGGAATGACCCCACTCGGTATGCACACGGAGTGCACATTGGATTTCTTAGCTTTCTTGTCAGCGAAGTCTCTAAAGGGCCCCATAATGCGCCTAACGTTGGAGCTCCCAACTACCAATAATCCCACCCTCTGCGACTGCCCCGATCTTGCAGGCTGAAAACAGAGAAATGGAGGCAGCAAAAGAAGAGCAAAGGTGTATACTGCGTTCTTTGACAGCGGGAGGAGCGCAGGGAACAGAAATTCATCAGAGAACGACACAAGTGTGCGAAGAGCGTAGCACAAGCGATTCAAGGAAGGACGAATATCGCTAGCCGACGACTCACAATCTACAATACCACACCACATTACCTGTACCGTTGTCCAGCAGGTGGGTACCCTCTTTATTGAAGACCAGTGTGTGACGGTGGTAGACATTGTCCCAACGTTTGAATTGAAAGGGAAATTCAGTGTTCTCCGTCATACTTGGACCATTTTTCGGTGAATAACGCTCCCCGCAATCCTTCTGCTGTAACCGAACACATAAAACTCTCGGCTCTTTTCTTGAAGCTTCCATTTCTCATTTTTGAACACTACTGAGTGGAATGGACGGTCGACACGTGCACGTACTCACGCCGTTATAACGTCGGTGTGCGCCCGTATCCCTCTATCCGGCCGGGCGGAGTGGCCGCGCGGTTAGAAGCGCCATGTCACTTACTGCGCGGCCCCTCCCGCTGGAGGTTCGAGTCCTCCCTCGGGCATGGGTGTGTGTTGTTCTTAGCGTAAGTTGGTTTAAGTATTGTTTAAGACTAGGAACTGACGACCTCAGAAGTTTGGTCCCTTAGGAATTCACACACAAATACCTTTATGGGTGGGTTTGGGACATCAGCGGTCTTTTAGGGAGCACACCTGCTTTCCATAGGCAGTGGCATCACAATCTTTTCAGTGGTTATCATTTTACAGCTTTTGGTTCGTTATATGGGACTCTATCGTTCGTAGAGGCCTGGAGTTGGCTATAACAGATTGTCGATAGTTACAGAGTCAGTTTCTTGCGCTGGTTTGTTTTAGTGCAATTAACAGGCAGAAGCTAGTTTTTTGTTTTGTTTGGTGACCGCTTGTAAAGTAAATCACGGATAGAAACAAGCTGTCATTTTATTTTGGAGCCCTCTGCATTGGTCATTGTGAGCCGAAGCAGATTTATGTTATTTATGCAGGGTCTCTCTCCTACAGTCTGGAACCCCACGACCGCTACGGTTGCAGGTTCGAATCCTGCCTCGTGCATGGATGTGTGTGATGTCCTTAGGTTAGTTAGGTTTAAGTAGTTCTAAGTTCTAGGGGACTGATGACCTCAGAAGATAAGTCCCATTGTGCTCAGAGCCATTTGAACCATTTTCTTGTCCCTCGAGTCGTTAGGCGCTTTTTCTCTGGTGTTTCAGTAGATATTTCCATTTTCGTTTTTGTATTGTGTAGCGCTAGCAAATAGTGCTCATCAAGTCCCTCATGCGACGCCTAGCGTCGACGGGAAGAGGTTTGTTTCACATTACAGACAAAACGATTTTTAAAGCGGAATTTCTCATGGCATTTCCTTAGGGCGGTGCGAGATTAGTCTAGTGCGATATTCGTTTTGTCGATCTGTATTAACAGGGACAGGGACAGTAAAACTCTAGCAGCGGCAGCACAGCCCTGGCTGTGGCGCAGACTGCCACGGCCAAGCATACAGCGACACTGAGTTGCTGCTGGATTGCTGTTTATTCTTGAGTTTTACTGTTCCTGTTACTACACGTCGACAAAACGAATATCGGACCGGACTAATTTGAGAGCGCTCTAGCGAATGGACACGAAGCATTCCAATTAAAAAAAATTGTTTGTAACGAGAAACAAACCGACGCTTTCTGTTGACAATGAGCGTCGCATGAAAGACGGGAGAAGTAGTAACTGTTTGGGCTGATTTCAGCTGCACAATGCAAAAACCAAATTGTGAATACCTGCCAAAACACCAAAGAAAATGGGCGTGCCAACTCTTCGGAGAGACACCCGCAATAGCGCGTGCATGTATTTTAACATAAGCTCTGTTGTACACTGTGTAACAACAACTGTACATATAATAATGTTTTCTTCTGATTTTCGATAAATTAGTGTAAGCAATGTTTTGATTTCATTTCTTTTTCTTTTCGTGTCATTATGTTGAAGAAACTGTAAGCAACTTTCGATGTGAATATTAATATTTATGTCAAATTTCAAGCAATGCTATAACAGAATTGAAGTGTAACTCATGTTGAATCTATTGTAACATGTTTAAAATTGTAATTGTGCGCCTGGTCCATACGTAGGCAATGTATTAGGATATGTGGAATGTAAAACCTTTGGTGAATACCCTGTCTGTAGGGGAGCGGTAAAAGGTGGAGGCAGGCGAGCGCGGGAAAATGCACACGGGCGCTGCACGGCATAACGGGCTCAGCAGAGTTAGTCGGAGTTGGGCATCGGTCTGAGTAACACGCTCTGGATCGAGGAGGCTCTCCTGGAAAACGTGATTTCATTGAGCCTCGGATGTGCTGTTTCCGACGACTATACAGCATGGCTATTTTCCATAGGCACTAAATGGAAAAGGATTGCGACGCTAAGAAGAAGCAAAGTGCCGATACATCAAGAGCCATAGCTGTGATTGTACGTGTGCTGTGCGCCTCGCCATCTCGCCGCCCGCCAACCGCCGCATCGACACGAACAGGTTGAAACATTTAGTACTGTATTCGTGTGGAGCAGTGTTACTTTTGTTCCTGACTGTTCAATAACAACTTAACTTTTACCAGAATTGTCCTATCATTTAATTATCCTCATCACTAACCTAGACAGGGTCCTTTCCACATGTTGTGCAATCCGAGTGTCTCGAAATGAAGATTTAAAGTTTATATTAATAAGAATTACCTGCAGACCTATCTATGCTAGAATGATGTTTAAGGAACTTTATTGTTAATGAATATACAAGTAAAGAACATAGGTCTGACAAAGTTGGAAGATAATGTTGAAATTGGTTTAGTAATGAAGTATAATTAATTTGAGACAAAAATAATGGTAGTTAAATAAGCAAGAAATAAGACAAAAATCGTAGTAATTCATATATTGGAAACCTTGAGTGCTTAATGAGTTCAATAGTCAAATAATTTCAATACAGTGACAATCACAGTTTCAGGGTCCCCCCCCCACCCCCCCTTTTCTTTTCTATTCATTTAAATTCTGAAGTGTACTGAACTGATTTGACCAGCAAAGTTGAAGTCAATATAAAACTTAAATTTATCGGTGTTTTACCCTTCTTAAAATTGACATTGTATGTGTGTTTCAAAAGTGCTATTTCTAGGGTAACCTATGCCCGATTTCAGTCGGATCAATAGACAAAACGCTGTTTGTAGTAATCATTATAGTGTAATACTTGTCCAAATTAGTACAGAAAGGGAAAATATTAGTTCAGTAGATTTTTCTGGTTCTAAAATTTACCATATAATGCAGTATTACTATGTGTTGTTATGCTTGTATGTACATCCACTTGTACAAGGAAAAAACTCACTTAATGCCTAATTAGGCTGGCGACCGTATTATTAACAATTGGTAGCATCTGCTGTGTATGTTTCTTGCCCGTCCTAACGTGTAGTTGCACTTTAGACTTGCTTGACGTATCATTGTTGTTACTGAGTGTGTGTAAGTCTGATTTTTCCTCCATTCAGGTACACGCGGTCAACATATTTACTAAAATCCTTTCTTATAAGGTGAAGCCCGTCAACTTACCATAGTACAGGCCTTAAAGAGTTAACGTACGCCCGAGCGTAGACGTTACAAGTGGCTTCCCGGTGACAGGACATCCAATTGTTATCGGTCAAAAATTAATGTGAATACCAAACAGTGGATGTTCAGTGGCACGAATTGCAATATTATTTAGTAAAATAAATAACAGTGAACGTCAAATACGATAGTGTAGTGCAATTTGCATCCAGTATGGGCGGGAGAGTAGACATAGTAGATGTGCGGAGCGTAATGGAAGAGGCGCATGGCAATAGCAGGAGTTTACGCGGCCAGATAACAGATGGCGTTAGCGAAAGGCAATTGGCGTATATACAATATCACGAACATGTTAATGAACAGATTGAAATGTCGAGATTGCCTCGAACACAGCAAGAGATAAAACAAGAAGTAGGGGATGACTTTGTAGACGATAGTGGGTACGTGAACGAATCCACTGACATGTTTGATTCTCCACAGATAAAGAAAGAACCGAAAGAAACTTTTGAGGTAGGATCGGAACACACTGATTCCGTAGAACAAAACAGTATGAAAATTTTAAGCATGAACGATTTATTTGAACAATTAACCAAACAAATTGTAGGACAGAGTGATCAGCTTCAAAAACAAGTCAGTAATCAGGCAGAGCAGCTCAAAACACAGAATGATCAGCTTAAAACACAGGTTAGTCAGCTTAAAACACGCGTTGACGAGCAGCTTAAAACACAAAGTAATCAGATTAAAGCACAGGTCGAAGGACAAGGAATTAAAATTAGTAAACAAATAGAACAGGTAGAACAAAAAGTGGGTAATTTCAGTTCTGTGGTAAATACTATGAAATTTGAAATTGACACAATTAACAAAAATATGGATACTATGCAGGGGGAAATTGACAACATTAACAGTAGGTTTGATGTTGAAATTCTCAACATCCAAGAGAAAGTAGAGCCTCTAGTTGAAACGAAAGTAGACGAAAAAGTTTTCGGTCTTAAAGCTGAGATCGTAAACGAATGTCAACACGGAATATCACAGTTGAAAAAGGCAGTTTCAGACACTGAAAGAGAATTAGGCGAAAAGGTGACCGGAGGTGTACTGAAGTGTGAACAAAATACATCGAAAATTCAAGGCAAAATTTTCGATCTTGAGGGTAAAATTAAAGATAGGCCTGGTGTTGTCTGTAATGGCACACCACTTACGAAGCTATTGGAAGGTGAGGAACGCTTCGATCCCGCCAAGAAACATAACGGATGGCATCCGTTAGATTTCATCAAAAATTGCGAGAGAATATTTCCTGAACACTTGTCTGATCAGGAAAAGGTAAACGTAGTAATTAGCGCCTTAGCAGGTGACGCTAAGCGCTGGAGAATTAATTTGAATACCGAACGAATGACGTTCGAAGAATTTAAGCAAAAGTTTACGGAAGAATATTCGTCCGAACAAAAACAGGATCATTTGTGGCGCGAGTTTATCACGGCCAAACTTCATGATAACAGGGGCAGGAATTCCTTAAAAGATTTCTGCGAATATTGGTGCCAGAAGTTGACGCATTTAAGAGGAAGAAGATCCGATTCTGAAATAATATGGGAGTTATATAAAACGCTTCCAGAAGATTCGAAGAGATACGTGGGAAGCAATCATCGTAGCTTCCCAGCGTTTCTCGAAAGGGTCGAAGACGAAGACCACTGGCGCGAAAGTCGTGCCAATTATCAAAATATTGGTAACAGGAATAATCGTAATAATGACGAGAGAAATTACGGCGAAGGGTTTCGCGTCAACGTGATACAGAGAGGAAGAGGCAGAGGAAGAGGAAGGGGAAGTTATCTAGGTCGCAGAAAGAGGAAGGGGAAGTTATCTAGGTCGCAGGAAGAGGAAGGGGAAGTTATCTAGGTCGCGGTAGAGGGTATACCGCGCAAGATAATAATGACGCGGGAAACTGATTTCCGCGAACGTTGCGGGCCAAATGGAAGCGGACAGTACATACCGGCCCCGATTTAAGAAATGTTACCGGACCGACAGTAAAGTTACGAGACAGGTTAGAGACGGGCGTGGAACGACGCAACGTGTTGTTGCGAAACAAGCGTCAGGTGCGGGCATAAATGAGTCATCGTTGCTGCGCAGAGCGCTATATGTTAACAGGCGAGTGGAGCATCAGAGGGCAACGGCCCAGCCTAGCAAAACAGCTGTTCAGAGAGAAACCGATAGCAATGCGGCAGCATTAGATACGAGCACTGCCGTAAGTACTGGTGCATACATTACCAGTGGTAATTCCGTGGCGAAGGAAATAGTAGATGAAACGGTGGAGACACAGAGAGGCGCGGTTAGCAGTGTTAGCAAAAAAGTAAATGGCGAAAATGATCTAGCAGAAGTAACTGATTGGTGTGTGCAGATCGACGATCTGTACAAGGGCCTAAAGCAATGTGAGTGGGAGGATTTGAAGAAGGAGTATGAGGCAAGGAAGTTGATTAGTGAAAAAGGAGATAATAGGGACGTCGATAAGGTGACGTGGCCCAAAGTTGAAGAGGAGAGAGTAAACAGCGCCGCGCTGAGTACGCGTGCTGCCGATAGGACGATGATTAAAGATAGGAAGGAATTCGAGGATGAAATACTAAGCATTGACGAGGAAGTAACTTGTGTTAACGATCCGCCAACAGTACGAGCTGCTACCGAAAAGCACCATGAGGATGGAGCAGGTAATTACCTGAAAGTAATTGAAGTCCACGAGGATTACACGAAATATGAATTAACAGTAGATGTGAGTAAAGCTGATAATGAGGACGTTTTGCCGAAAGAGGATACTGAGTTAAAATCTAAACCTGACGAAAACGCAGAGGAAGAACTTAGTGCCTGTCTCAGAAAAGCTTTTATGTTAGAACCTGAAAGCGATCCTGAATGGTCGGATTCTGACGATAGTTCAGATGACGAATATTTCGGTAATAGTGAAAATAATGGGGATACAGCTAATTGCGATATTGTACCTAATGATGACGAAGTTTCAAAACAAAATCCAGATGTTGAGACTGAACAAAGAAAGAAAGAGCCACCGGACGACTCAGTGTTTATTTTGGAACGAGTTCAAGTAAGTAAAGACTTTGAACTCCAGAAACCGAAAAAGCCGCCAGATATAAATGGTTTACAGGTCAGAAAGGTATCTTGGGACAATGTCACAGTCGACCAAGGTGCGTTGTGAAAAAAAAAAAAAAAAAAAAAAAAAAAAAACGGGAGGGGGCATGATGTAGAGCCTGGGGCAGTTTTATATCGGATTTTGAGAATGTCATGAACACATTACGTCATGAATCTACTGGGCTCCCACCGGAAGAAATTTTGTTAGGCAGCAGAAGTAAAAGTTTAATTGAGGAAAAACTAGAGTTTCCGCCTTGTACAAGCTTGGGGTTGAGTCAAAAGAAAGAATTAGTCAGAAATAGGGCAAAGCAAAAAGCTGAATATAGATCTAAAAGACATGATAAAAATCTGAAAGTTTCAAAATTTAAAATTGGGGATTATGTTCTTTTAAAAACCCACGAAAAATCTAGTGAACTGAACCATGAAATTTCCAAATTTAAATATATTTATAATGGACCGTATATAATACAGAACATTCCACACGATAATGCTTACTACCTGATCTACCCAAAATCCAAAAGACCTTTAGGTGTAAGAAACGTTGTGGACCTGAAACTGTATGTTCCTAGAAGTGAGTGAACTAAGTACAATCAGAAAACAATTTACAGTAAATATGCTGTATATTATGCTGAAGCTAATTTATGCCAAATGTAACAAACCTTTGTAACTTAGGTAGACCGATATCAGTGTACTAATGCAATTATGTGAGTTTCAGATTACCTATTGTACTATAAATGTAAAGAGGTATGGAGAAAAAGGGCTGAAAAGAAAGGATAAATGCTATCAGCCAGATAAAAGATGGGACTGTCAAAAATGAAAATGGGCAGTGTATGAGCCATAATATAAAGGACTGCCAAACACCAAAGAGGGCAGATAAATAGTCAAAGGAGAATTGTAAGTGTTATACAGGAGATGTGACAATATCAGGTGAAAAGGACTGCCCAAATCTGAATAATAGGCAGCAAGTGTGTGTAGTAATTTTCTAAATATTATTGTGTGTTTTTTTTTAGTAAATACGGAAATTCAATGCTAGCAGCAACAAATTGTCTTATAGTGTATATAGATATTTGTGTTTGCTTTTGTAGTTAAGTGGTTGTGTTCCAGATTTTGAAATTATTTCTTTGAGAAATTTAGTAAAAATGAGTAATTTGCTATTTAAATAATGTTGTGGTAGGAGAGTGGACTGTGCCAGAGGCACTTAAGTAAATGATAAGTAAATGTTCTTGATATGTTAAAAAGTGTAGACCTATATAATGTGAGTGAAAGGAAGCTTGTGGTATAAATTTTTTTCTTGGATGGGAAATTCACATAAAGATTCAGAACCACTGTATAAATGTAAAATTTAGTGTTCCCATCAAATTTGTACTTAGTAAAATTTACTGGAAACAGGGGCATGTGTAACAACAAATGTACATATAATAATTTTTTCTTCTGATTTTCGATAAATTAGTGTAAGCAATGTTTTGATTTCATTTCTTTTTCTTTTCGTGTCATTATGTTAAAGAAACTGTAAGCAACTTTCGATGTGAATATTAATATTTATGTCAAATTTCAAGCAATGCTATAGCAGAATTGAAGTGTAACCCATGTTGAATCTATTGTAACATGTTTAAAATTGTAATTGTGCACCTGGTCCATACGTAGGCAATGTATTAGGATATGTGGAATGTAAAACCTTTGGTGAATACCCTGTCTGTAGGGGAGCGGTAAAAGGTGGAGGCAGGCGAGCGCGGGAAAATGCACACGGGCGCTGCACGGCATAACGGGCTCAGCAGAGTTAGTCGGAGTTGGGCATCGGTCTGAGAAACACGCTCTGGATCGAGGAGGCTCTCCTGGAAAACGTGATTTCATTGAGCCTCGGATGTGCTGTTTCCGACGACTATACAGAATGGCTATATTCCATAGGCACTAAATGGAAAAGGACTGCGACGCTAAGAAGAAGCAAAGTGCCGATACATCAAGAGCCATAGCTGTGATTGTACGTGTGCTGTGCGCCTCGCCATCTCGCCGCCCACCAACCGCCGCATCGACACGAACAGGTTGAAACATTTAGTACTGTATTCGTGTGGACCAGTGTTACTTTTGTTCCTGACTGTTCAATAACAACTTAACTTTTACGAGAATTGTCCTATCATTTAATTATCCTCATCACTAACCTAGACAGGGTCCTTTCCACATGTTGTGCAATCCGAGTGTCCCGAAATGAAGATTTAAAGTTTATATTAATAAGAATTACCTGCAGACCTTTCTATGCTAGAATGATGTTTAAGGAACTTTATTGTTAATGAATATACAAGTAAAGAACATAGGTCTGACAAAGTTGGAAGATAATGTAGAAATTGGTTTAGTAATGAAGTATAATTAATTTAAGACAAAATAATGGTAGTTAAATAAGCAAGAAATAAGACAAAAAGAGTAGTAATTCATATATTGGAAACCTTGAGTGCTTAATGAGTTCAATAGTCAAATAATTTCAATACAGTGACAATTACAGTTTCAGGGTCCCCCCCCCCCCAGCCCCCCTTTTCTTTTCTATTCATTTAAATTCTGAAGTGTACTGAACTGATTTGACCAGCAAAGTTAAAGTCAATATAAAACCTAAATTTATCAGTGTTTTACCGTTCTTAAAATTGACATTGTATGTGTGTTTCAAAAATGCTATTTCTAGGGTAACCTATGCCCGATTTCAGTCGGATCAATAGACAAAACACAGTTTGTAGTAATCATTATAGTGTAATGTTGTGTATTTATAGTTTGTCCAATTTAGTACAGAAAGGGAAAATATTAGTTCAGTAGATTTTTCTGGTTCTAAAATTTATCATATAATGCAGTATTACTATGTGTTGTTATGATTGTATGTACATCCACTTGTACAAGGAAAAAACTCACTTAGTGCCTAATTAGGCTGGCGACCGTATTATTAACAATTGGTAGCATCTGCTGTGTATGTTTCTTGCCCGTCCTAACGTGTAGTTGCGCTTTAGAATTGCTTGACGTATCATTGTTGTTACTGAGTGGGTGTAAGTCTGATTTTGCCTCCATTCAGGTACACGCGGTCAACATATTTACTAAAATCCTTTCTTATAAGGTGAAGCCCGTCAACTTACCATAGTACAGGCTTTAAAGAGTTAACGTACGCCCGAGCATAGACGTTACAACTGTTGCTGCTCATTGTGAGATAAGAACCACAAAATCAGGGAGAACCCTGGGAAGACAAGGTACTAGACCTATTTTCCGACCTCCTAAGAAGATAAAGGAGATGCTACGCCATATTAAGGGCAGTAGTGGCCTCAGGATCGCTGTGACTTACTACGTACCTTGCGAGTGGGGATGTAATTACATTGATCAGTTCATCCCTACTGTTTCCGACCGCTGTGAAGAACATCAACGGCATATTAAAAATCGAGAACTGGAGAAATTTGCAGTTGCTAGGTCAGCCTTACTGTACGAAGTTGACTTGCAGGCCTCTGGTCCTGCTCTGCTACATTTAAGTTTGGAGTGCTAAAAGCAGAGGACTCACTGGGTGCCCTTATTTCCACTCCCCAACGATGAGACGGAACGTAGCCTTTGCGTGAAAATGCTTTATTCCGTACTACCTTATAGATGCACGTAGTGATATGCAGTAAGACAATACAGATGGCTCGCGAGCTGCGGTCCTTGGCTGGTCGAGAGATACGTTCGCTCTCTGCAGTGTCTCCAGGTTACCTGAGGAATCCGCTCTCAACGCATGCACAGCAGCACCTGCGTGAACGAAGGACCTCGAAAGTCCAACTCCGCACACACGAAGTTACAATATTTCCTAACGGGGAGTTGATTATAGCGGACAGTCTGACCTGTCCGGTTCGTAAAACGCCGTTATATGGCACATGGGGTGACAAGTGAAGTACAGAACTCAACACTGACAAAAAAGCACAAAATACTATCTGACAGACAAAAGTTTTGTTCCAGGGTTCTATATACTGGGATTAGGTAAATCACGAGGCTCAAGAAATAAGAATATGCGAGAAGAATTTCAACCCTGACAGCGGATATAATGTTAGTGGTGCATGGAAGCGGACTTTCAATGCAGAGAAGAAGCAGAGATATTCGCCACAATGATTGTGTTACTATGGAAACGATATTACTACCGGCGCAGACGTTGACACCATCTGCGATAGCATTACGTAATTGCTGACCAACTAGAATACGTGTGTGGGATATAAGGCCGTAAAAAGAGCAGTTTAGACAGTCAATTGCTCCTGACAAAGACGATGGAGGTAATTGTCCAGAACTCTAAGTTTTGCACTGAACGGATGCGTTAAGAAGTCCGAGAATGTTTCATACAACAGTGCCATCGCGAACGACTTCGTTCACAAGGTTTTTGTTTTTCTATTTGGATGGCGTACTGCTTTGGTCTCTTGTGTCATTATATTCCTGAAACTATTGTTCTTGAAGCTGAAACTGAGTGCAAAGACTTAATATGTAAGTTGCAATAAAGGAAGTATTAAGTATATGACTACCACTGCACAGTGCCCAGCCAACTATACTCCTCCAAACACCTGCCCACACATCTCAGCGAGATTATTAATAGCTGTCTGCCTTGACACCGTACGTTATATAATTCGCATTATTACCGTTTTCTGATTCCTGCCGTCATCCGATCGCTTCAAGCAAAGTGAAAAAACAAAAAGGTAACAGTAATAGGTTCAATATGGCTGAAAGCCAAGCCTTAGTAATATTTTTCACAACATCTAATTTCGTTTTCAGGACCAGTTTTGTGACTTGGCGCAACTTTATCAACTTAAGAAAACGTCTGTGTAAGAGTCAGCGATATTATTTGGTACCTCACTAACACCTGTTCGGCTTGATCCTACTTCAGACAAATTGAACTTATTATGGTTACATTGGCGTTTCCCATAACGTTGTAACACATCTGACAATGGCAGAAAGCCGAAACCGGTAACACTGTGCATTGTATAATAAAGTACGATCAAGCCAGAAAATTATTAGTGAAGTGTGAAATGTGATCGCTGACCTGTATACACACGTCGTCTTCACTTGATCAAGAGGATTACTTTGATGAATGTCATATACATAATAACTTCTTTCGATACAAGTTTTTTTCTACACCAGTACACTTCAGTAGTGAATATACTAAACTCGGCTGAACTTTTAAGTTCACTCAGGGCTTTTGCTTCATCAAAAAACGTAATAAAACGTCTCGCACTGGAGCAACGGGTTCCGAAAGGAGAGACACATCTCCTGGATTCAAGTCATATCGATTCCTTTATAAAGGTCGACGCTGCAGTCCCCTTTGTGTCCCGGGTATTAACGTAAACATCGGCCGTTACGAATCTGTGGAATTTCCGTGCCGGCTCGTCATAAAATGGAAGGCCCTCTGAGTCACGACCGCCAGCATCATAAAAATCGTCCGTAGGGAATAAACGCAAATACTACGGCAAGCGTAAGCGAGTCTTTTATTTCGGACGAGGTCATACAACCTGCTGCAGCGTCTGTGTTACAGATATCTGCAGTGGAGAACGTATCTAAATAAATCGTAGACAGCTTTTCTTCAAAAAAGACAGACTGAATTTATTGTCTAGTGCAGGCTTATTTCCTGTATTCAAATATATAGTTGCAGTGTTTCTACTCTAAAGCTTTAGTTTGATTGTCGCCTTCATTTTTTCAGATTTTTAACTTATCCTGGAATGTGATGAACTAATTCAACTTTTGCAATATGTATGGGGTACTTTATGCTCACCTTCTGAAACTATTGGAATACATTCAGTTTCTTTATATTTTAAAATTTTGAAAAAAGATTTTTATTGCTTTTAATGAATTCTTTTACTAGGATGCGTATATATTTTAAATTTAGGTCTCATTAAGGGGCGTCACTTTTCCCAATCAAGGTTGTGTTTAGTATTTCCAGGTTCAGAACCTTACTTACACATCAGTACCTCTTTAAAAAGTATGTTGAGAGTAGCAGTCAACAACAATGAACGAAATTTTCATTTTTTAAATATTTTTTTATGTTGCTCATTAAGTCGTCAGTAAACGTTATTGAAAATGTATTGATATTGCAGAGATTGTATTAAAAGGTATTTTCAGGTTCTGGAAGCTGATTAAACATCAGTTCTATTTAAAAATTATGTTTTTAATACAGAGGGGTCCAAAAACTGTATCGACTGTTGAAACGTCCATAACTGGCAAACTAATTGACGGAGTTGTCTCATCTTTGGTAGTGTAATAGTTTGTAGTTCCGGCAATCGCCACACAAGCGTTGTATTGCGTTGTTTTGTTTTTTCAGATGACAGTCGCCAGAAAGTAAGTGTTTTGTTCTTAATTGCACCTAGTTACTCGAGTAAACATGCCTGGCGCAAGGCTTACATTCGATCAAAGGAAGTCAGTTTTGAAGTGGCATTTTAAGTACGTTAACATTAATGAGGTTCAACGGCAATGGCCAAATGAGTATCAAACAGATCCACCGACACGTTTAACGATTCGTCGCATTCGAGACAAATTTGAAGCCGAAGGCTGTGTTAAAGGTGTACACAAACAACGATCTGGACGACCTGTAACAGTAACAAGTACAGATAACTCCCGTCGTTTGTTACAACAATTCACTCGCTCACCACAGAGGTCTGTGAGACAGTGTACCCGTGAAACTGGAGTGAGTCGCTCAAGTGTTCGGCGAATTTTTAAGACAGCAAAGTGGAAGTGCTACATCCCACGATTGCTACACGCAATGAACGAGGACGACACAGATCGTAGAATGGAGTGCTGCGAGTGGTTTACTAACATGGTACGCAACGATGAAGAGTTTGCAGAGATGATTGTGTGGTCTGATGAGGCACAGTTCAAACTCAATGGTACAGTAAATTGCCACAATTGCATCTACTGGGCCGCCGAAAATCCGAAAGTCCATGTAGACAAAGCCGTGAATCTGCCAGAAGTAAATGTGTGGTGTGGTTGTCTTATCGGGGCTTGATTGGGCTATTCTTCTTTGACGGCAAAGTTACCGATGAGGTGTACCTTCAGAAGCTTCAGACATCTATTTTACATGCCATCCGAGACTTGTACGGAGACGAAAGAGTTTACTTTCAACAAGATGGTGTCCCATCCCAATATCAAAATCGTACTAGGGCGTATCTCGACAAAATCTACGAGGAAGATGGATTGGCCGTAGAGGTGCTTTGGAGTATCCACCACGTTCCCCAGACCTAACTCCTCTGGACACTAAAGGACGTTGTTTATCGACAAAAGCCGCGCACATTGGATGAACTTCGAGAATCAATGGTACATTCATGTGCAAATATCCAACTGAACACGTTGCAGTCAGTATTTCGTGCTGCAGTTCGGCGGCATTGTTTGTGAATGTTAATAGTGACCATTTCGAACACTTACAGTGACATCTTTAAGTTGGACTTTAAGCTACACTTTCAACAAAAATGATACAACTCCGTCAATTAGTTTGCAAGTTATGGACTTTTAAACAGTGCATACATTTTTTTGACCCCTCTGTATAATTCAACAAGAATTAACGAATTTTGTTTTTCTCAATTTTCTAGGATGGGCAGAAAGTATCATACTTCCCCCCCCTCGCCTGGCTAATGCGAATTAGAAAAGTCCTTGGTACTGCTTAGTTTTAGCACATACAACCTCTTTGGACACGTAATCATCGAAACTAGTTATTCTCTAAAATTGGGAAGGAGAACGAGTGAGCCGGCCGCGGTGGTCTAGCGGTTCTAGGCGCTCAGTCCGGAGCCGCGCGACTGCTACGGTCGCAGGTTCGAATCCTGCCTCGGGCATGGATGTGTGTGATGTCCTTAGGTTAGTTAGGTTTAAGTAGTTCTAAGTTCTAGGGGACTGATGACCATAGATGTTAAGTCCCATAGTGCTCAGAGCCATTTGAACCATTTTTTTTTTTTTTTTTTTTTTTTTTTTTTTTTTTTTTGAGACGAGTGATCCCAAAATCTACTCAATGAAGTTTCAGAAAGCAATGTGCATTCGTATCGGAGGACTCACCTAAATTGCTAACCTCAAAAATCTTCGAAGTTGTTGAAACTTTGGCACACAATTTTCTACAGATGCTAGTTATATAAGTGGGCGAATATTGCCGTGTAGGATAGGTGTAGTATAAAACATATGTAGGAACGTTTTCTGTTTTACATAAATCTCCAGAAGTAAGATTGAAACTCAGGCACTACGATACGATAACCACACCAGAATTTGCTTATGCAGCTGAAACCTTGAACATTAATGTTGTGAACAGACGAAACCACTTTCGTCTGGCTATAACTGTGGATTCTTTGACTGCTCTAGAAGAAGGCTCATCATACTGGAACACAAGGAATATTAGTTCACGTTATTACATACAAGAATAAAAGATTTACTTAACTCTGACACAGTTCTTTGCCATAGGATTGCTTGATAATTTATAACTATCACTGACTTTGGAAGCATCACTCGATGCACTAATTAACAAACTTTTCTATTGTAGTATAAATGCATGTAGGAAAGTCCATTTAATCAGAAACTTTATCAACTGTCACTGTCCTACAGGATGGTGTTGCCTGCTGTAGCTGAGGTCAAGAACTGAGCTGAGCTCTTGCATATTCGACACTATATTGACTTCAGAGTGGAGGCGCTGCTATCCTGAGAGGGAGGGTGTGTCTTCTGGAGTGCCTCCCATTGGTTGTTGCGGATTGCAGCTAGATGTCGCTGATGTCTGTGGCATCGATTCGCATTACCAACTAGGTGTGTCACTCCAGTTGTAAGACGTCGTGGTCTCCTGACCATCATTGCTTACATATTCCGCCCTCACAATCATATTTCACAGATCAAGACGCTTCATTCGAACCCAAACTCGATAAGATAAAGCCAATGTTGTATGAATTCATGTAAACGATATGCAAATAACTAGTAAATCGCAAGTGCACACCGTGATTGAAATACTCGAGGTTGGCGCACACACACATTCAAGACACGGAGGTCGCAGGGGTTTTTAGTTCGAGAGAGGCAAACCGCACGCTGGAGGGCTGTAGAGCAGACAACGTTTGCCCGAGTGAGAGAAGAACGACCCCGTGTTCGGCTTAAAAGCAAATTCCGCTACATTGTGTGGGAGTGCCCAGCCTACGCATTCTTTACAAACATAGCACGCAGTTTCAGAGGTTTCCACAGGGAGACAGAAAAACGCCAAACGCCGATGCTACAGATTTCCGGTCGGCTTAAACGAAACATCATTCTCCCGTTTTAGAAGAGCAATGCTGATTGGCAGACGATCTTCCTGACGCCTTGAGCTGAAGGAGCAATGGAAGAGACCGAAAGATATACCCCTTCACGTCTGGTGTGGAGAGGGGCCGTTCCGTTGCCGCTCTTGGGACGAGAACATGTAACGAGAGCGTGTGCGCTCGTATGTGTACTCATCTTATTTGTCAGCAGCAAGCGGCGCAGACAGCAGTCATCGCAGCTTACGGTATTGTGCGCTACAGCTCTTGCGAGCCCCATATTTCCTCCAGAACAGTACACTTCACTGCATTTCACACGCGACAGCCTCGACCGTACCTAGCAACATTCTAACGGATGATTATTCAAGTTGAGTAGGCGCGGCTCTCAGCCATTCTGCCAAGTAAAAAACAATCTTAAACTTTGTATGGAAATTTCATTAGCGAATCCTATCCTTAAGAGGTAACTCCACATTCCGAAAAGAACCCGGAAATAACTTGTTCAGTTCATAACTAAATGTGCCATTGTGATTTCTCAGAAGTTTTGCAAAATAAATAAAAATTTTCGGTAGTTTCATGTTTTTCTTACACTAACTAACACTACTCCAGTACCCAAGTATCGCACTAGTTACGTAAGAAATTTTGTGAATTTTTGTGTCATTTCGTTACAGCAGACGACTCCAGAAGATATTTATTGCTGTAAGTTTATCAGGAATTTCTCTTCAGAACGTTAGGAGAGTCTGTCTGACTTCTGTAGTAGCGTGGGGGTGGAAATTACATCTTGCAGGAGCCACAGGGTAAAGGGTGCATCTCAGATTAATCCGTTGCGCAGAATGACAGAATAGCACCCACACGCTCACACAGTCTCTGGAACATACTATAATTAAGAAGGAAAAGATATGGCAGAAAGACATTACTGAAAAAAATTACACTCTCTGTAGATCGGTAGTCATGTATGGGCTTAGGTTCAACTGGTCCCAAGAATGCCTAATCGTGTTCACCTGAACAGGTACCGTGGACCATTTTATATGTTGATTACTCCCCTCCCAGAAGAAACTGTTATTGATGTGGAATAGGTGTGATCGCACATTATCGTTTTTGAAGACCAATCCATCAACTAAATGTTTATTACAGGGCTGTAAAATAGGCTGATGGATGCTTTTCGCTACTGCACACCACTCAAATCACTCTTGACAGCGATGGGAAACATATGATACCGGCCTAAAACTCTTTCCTGCTGAACTCATGAGACTGCGTGGCTGAGTGCACAATGGTACATGCCAACCTCCACACCCTACTACGGCTGTCAGATATATCCTGCACTCGCCAGTAAAGAGAATCCAACACCACTTATCGGGTTCCACAACTATTGTTGCCTTCCCCGCCGTCTTGCCCCAGCACGGTGCGTGTAGAGGCTGCGGGGGATGGAAGGAGGACAACGTTGTCCACAACGAGCGCCTAGAGTCCTAACCGATAGCATGGAGACGGTAGTGTACTCTGTGGCTTAACACTACCCTCCTGGTTCCTTTCAACAGGCAACAAGCAGATCTGCTCCATTCCCATCGGAGTCCTCGGAATCATAATTTTTAAGTTATGGTCGTCTCCTAGTGTGGTCACAGTCAATCACTACAAGCCAGATTTTCAGTGTTACGTGTCTCAAGTTCGCGGTTTAAATTTCGAATGAGATCGTTGCGATGTACGCCACTTCTGTAGGCAGCTTGTTGTGCTGACTATGTTTCTTACCATAAGGTGGTAATACGCTCACAGTCTCAGCTTGAAATTAGATTCTCATCGTGTTGAGACTGAACAGTGTACACGTTGCACTATCCCAGTCTTGACTGGAGAGACAGCGTCCTTTACTGAACTGCACTGAGAATGCAGGCATTCTTTTATCTCCATGAAAACGTCGCTCATCATAGGCATTTTCTGTGGTCAGAAGAGTACTTCTAAAGAGGATACCTGAAAGTTAAGCAAGACATGGGGGTGGTGGAAAACATCTTTTGAGCAATTTGCGATAGACTTTCTAGGAACTACAACTTAAACAAGTATCATTAGTGGACAGCATTGTCAAAAGCCGCCTCGGCTTTTAATATGCCTTGAAGATACGGAGTAATCAAAGTTACACATTGTTTACTGAGCAAAATTACTTAAGATAGGAAAATAGTGGTCAAAATAGTTGATGCACGATGGCGAAATGCTAGTTCCCAGATAAACATAAATACAAGAGAGAAAACTTTATGAACAAAAAACCATGTAAGAAGACATTCAAATCAGTTTTCTAAGCCAGAAAAGATCAGAAGAATCTACAACGGTGGGCATTAAAATTTCAACTCCTTGAAGGTGGTATGAAACAAAGGTCAAATTGGAATGAGGCTTGCTTAATGTTTGGATATGAAAATGATTAAGATTCCAGCGAAGCTGCTGGTACAGGTAAAGCCATTCACATTCTGTTTATAAGTAACGATTACGCAGCAGGTTCCTCATTTAGAAATCGAATTTGAATGTTTGTTCTTGGCTATATTTTAGTCCACAGTGGCGGCATGGATTAAAAATTGCGTCCCACTTTCTGTAAAATGAGAAACGTCTATCGCTGCGTGTTCAAGGTCGACAGCAGCAGGATCGTGGCCTATCGACAGTACCACTTAATCATCCCGTGATACTGTGGCTAATACTACCAGGTTGGTAAGGAAACGTGGGTTATGGGTGGCCATACTCAACAGCATACAAGAACACGGCGATCCCATGCGACTAGCACCTGAATGGCCAGACAGAATGTTTGCTTGGTCGTGCGGGTCATACAGCCATGCCATGCCTGACTCAGGTAATCACCTTGTAAGTAGGTTGTTTATGTTTTCTCTATGTAAGTAGGCTGTTTATGTTTTCTTTATGTAAGTAGGCTGTTTAGGTTCTTATATTGGTAACGCCGCCGCCACGTAGCGCTCTCTGTATGAAAATGAAAAATCACTGGCTGTGCTGTGTGCAGTCTGTGGCTGCTTTGCATTGTTGTAATACTCGCCATTGTAGTGTTAGGCAGCTGGCTGTGAACAGCGCGTAGCGTTGCGCAGTTGGAGGTGAGCCGCCAGCAGTGGTGGATGTGGGGAGAGAGATGGCGGAGTTTTGAAATTTGTCATGAACTGATATATTTATATATGATGATATCAAGGTAAATACATTGTTTGTTCTCTATTAATATCTTTCATTTGCTAACTATCCCTATCAGTAGTTAGTGCCTTCAGTAGTTTGAATCTTCTATTTAGCTGGCAGTAGTGGCGCTCGCTGTATTGCAGTAGCTTGAGCAGCGAAGATTTTTGTGAGGTAAGTGATTTGTGAAAGGTATAGTTTAATGTTTGTCAGGGCCATTCTTTAGTAGGAAATTTTGAAAGTCAGATTGCGTTGCACTAACAAAATATTGTGTGTCAGGTTAAGCACAGTCATATATAAACTGTTCAAAGGGGACGTTTCATATGGCGACCCTGCCAGGATACCTCACTGGAATCTTCTGATTTTTTCTTGTAGTTTGTGTAATTAGTGTAGATTTTGTTTATTGATAGCGCATAATCATAGAGAGAATTTCCTTTGTAGTTGCAGTCTTTCATTGTTGTATAGTAAAACAGTTGTGGCATGCATGTAGATTTGCACCAAGTATTTCGCAGCTGCGCTTGCAATTAACTAGATATTATTTTCAGTGCTATGTTAATGTGTTCTCTTATTTTTGCTCTTCAAATTGTGTTTTTCTGTGTTATCGTGTGAAATATTGTGACAATTATGGCGTGTGAAAAACGTAATACTAGGCTCCAAAGTAAACTGAGAAATGACAGTGAAGACAATGGCGTGGACAGTGAAACAATTAGTGAAGAGGGAAGCATTATCGATCGATCGGTCGGCAATAGCTCGCGTCAGGAAGCCGAAATGACAGGACACAATTTTGCAAATACTGTAGATTCAGGTTTTGCGTCCTCACCGTTTTCTCAAATGAGTCAAGACACATTTTCCGCTTGTCAAAATGTGAATGTTGCCGGTGCAAATTCACTGCCGAAAAGCATTGAGGAACATGTTTCAGACACCAGTGCATTGTTATTACAGTTAATGCAACAAATGGGACAAAAGCTACAAAAGTTAGACACAACGCTTGAACAAAATCAGAAACAAATGGGACAAAATCTTCAAACGTTAGACACAATGGAACAAAATCAGAGACAAACACAGCAAAAGCTTCAAAAGTTAGACACAATGGAACAAAATCTTCAAAATTTAGACACTACACTTGAACAAACACGTGAAGATTTAACCACTGAGTTACATAACATTGAATCGAAATGTCAGAAAGTGTGTAATGACGTAAAAACACAAATTTGTGAGCATTTTCAGCCTATTTTTTCGCGGCATGAAAATGCGTTACAGAATCACGAAGCAGCCATAAAAGAACTGTAAACCATTGTTCATGAAAATCATGAGACCTTGTGGGCTAAAATTGACTCAGTTGCATCTACCGATTCGGTTACGCAACTTGCAAAAACTCAGGAAAACTTAAAGGACACAGTAGATACTCTGAAACTTGGTTCAGAAAAACACACTGAGGATATAAGTACACTATCGGAGAAAGTAGCCGAACTTTCGGATCAGTTCACTAATTTATCTACGAAGGTAGATGATAATCTGAATGACAGAAAACCGGTAGTCTTTAATGACACAGAAGAGTGCGAACAAATTAGGAAACTGAAACAAAATCTGAATCAAATTAATACGCAACACCAAAGAGAAATCCGGGAAGTACAAGATCAGCTGACACAGGTAATACAAGAATTACGTATTTCAGAGGACACTCGCGCTCCAATATGGGAAGAGGGACATAGAAATACGGAACAGCCACAAAATAATAACACAGCGCATTTCGGAAATTATGAAAGAAATTGGCAATGTGCACCGAATTTTGAGATTGAACAGCCGACACGACGTAACAATGACCGACATGCGACTCGCCAACATGATGATTTTGACTATAAGCTGTTCATTACTACACGTAAATTCAAAACATTTAAGAATTCTGGCAACGACATTCATCCACAAGCATGGCTCCATCAATTCTCTCATTGTTTTCCTCCCAACTGGTCATTGGAGCACAGATTAGAATTTATGTGTGGCTACTTAGAGAATGAACCAGCTGTAAGAATGCGATCGGTCATTCACGATTGCCACAGTGAAGGAGAATTTTACCATGCCTTCCTCTCAGCATATTGGTCTCAAGCCACACAAGACCGCGTAAAACATGGCATCATAATGATGAAACATTTCGAACAATCTGAATTCTCCAGTCTTGTGAAATATTTTGAAGACATGTTGCACAAGAATCAGTACCTGTCAAACCCATACAGCCCCTCAGAACTCATCCGCATTTGCTTAATCAAATTACCTGAACATTTACGACATATTATTTTGGCAGGACGTTGCAAAGACGACATTGAAGCATTTCAGGGACTCTTACAAGAATTAGAAATTGACACTGACAGTCGCCGGATGCGAAAACAGGAAAACAATCACTACAGGTCACATACGTCACAATTCCGTGATGACAGAAACAATAACTGGACACGACAAGGCTATTCTTACAACGCAAATCGTGACCAAAACAGACACCACCCGTATGACAACCGTTGGCAGAGTAGTAATAACTACAGGGAAAGATCACCTCTCCATGGTAATGACTATCACAGAGACAATAAGATAAACAGACAATACGGGAACCAAAATAAATACTATCAAGGGAGACAGAATAACTTTAGACGCAACGGACCAGCGCGCAGTTACGATTCAGGGAGAAATTCTCCACCATGTGACCGACAAGAAAGAAACTATGGAATCTACCGACATGACGACAGACGATATGATCGTAACGACAGACCTGAATTGCATCAGAACTGGCGGGATTCAAACAGAGCAGGGCCCTCTCGTCACGGTAAATTCGTAGAAGTTAGGTCTCCAAATCCCAATAACGACACGCGCCAACAAAGGAACAGACAATGACTCGCACAGCAGGCAGCTGCGTGCGGCCGCTGGCTCAGGGAAAAATAACAAAGACGCTAGCCTTGAGAAAAGATTTAGCATTCTTTACCGATGTAAACAACATGATAATTGCTTTGAAGTTGAAAGTCTGCGTACTAGGAAGAGTAAAGGATTGCACCACACTTCACATGTAAAACCGCTTACTGAGAGATAATCTGCTTTTTAACTTAGTCTTTGTCATAAAATTTTTCGCTTCACATTACTAGTATGCTTTGTCAGATTTAGAATCTGTTAACATGTAACAATGTTTGAAGTGAAATATCCAGTCAAGAACCAAGAGAACTTATTTAAACAGAAATTACGAATGCATTGTTATAATGAACAGACGACACAGTGTTGTTAATTGTACATTCTTGCTTGTTAGTTGCACGATTACGTAACGACTATCAGGCTTACGTACTTAGTACACATACTGGTACTGCTAATGAGATTTTAATGCAACATTTTGGTTTATTTCAAAATACATTCTGAATTTAAAGTGCTTTCTGAGAGATACCAGATGACACAGAGGTTAGTTTATGTGACAGCTACACGACTATATCACGACGCTACTAATGAGTGACAATTTACAATGTTGCTTTTGCGGTGTATCTGTTTTATATCTGCACAGTTTTCTGAATTCTTCTAGGAAGAAAAACATGTTTTAGTAGTAACTTTTGTGGTATAGCAACAATGAGACAGCCTTTTTCGTGGCATAACAATACGTTACTGTACAGTACTTTCCTCATCACGGCAATAAGCGTAATAACTAAGATATCTATACGCAAAGCATTTCACTTTTGTGTATTATGAGGTAAGTACATTGACTTTAGCAGAACTTTGCTTACAGAGCACGATAACTACGACAGTTCCACAGAATTATCTTACAGCAAGACGCGCATTTAGCGCTACAGGACACGCATTTGAGTGATTAATCTTATACTTAAAACACTTATTTTCAAAGATTTTTTAATTACAAAGAAAGTTTTCTGTGATACATTTCATTCCATTGCTGTAATTTGTAACACCTGAGGGTATAATTACATTTATCCTCAGGGGGGTATACGCCTACTTTGTGTACCATGTGTTTGGCAAGCACAAGGAACCCTAGCTAATATGGTATTTGCTTATACAACTTTACACATCGGTACCATATTTCTCTAAAACATAGATTACACTGCTATCTGATCATGTAACTGAGAGATAGACTTTTTTTATTACATCAGTGACATATGTTTACGCAATTACAGAGTTGGATTACTTCACACTTACGAAATTGTATTTTGTCTGTACTTTGAGAAATGCTCACATTTTTCGGAACCATTGTGATACTATGAGAGCTTTGAATGATGTATTTGGTATGGATTCATGATTTTTAAAGTACGTTTGAGGCAGCTGACACTTTTGACATGAGCAGAGAATTTTTTTAGGTTTTGAAATTATTGGAGGAAGCTACGACGAATTTGAGATTTGACTGAGGTGTTGTGATGTTATTTTTACGACGACGATGTGAATTATGCTGCTGAGGTATGTTTACGATTAATAGGCTGAGGCTATATGAGTTATTTGATTATGCTTCATATTTATAATGACGAAATATTGACGAGTGTCGATGGATACGTATATGTGTAATAAGGTAAGGAGTAATGAATAGTGGGTAGGGACTCTTGACTTGTGAAATGGGATGTTGGAAACCAAGAATCGTACTTTAAGAGTTATGACATGTGTGAATCATGTGTGAATGTATCACAATGCCACTGAACATTTTTTGGACACTGTTATATTCATAGGATTTTGTTTCTACAGATTTGCAACGCTAATTCTTGACCTGTGAAATATTTTTATATGAGACTGCCACGGTAGCAGAAACTGCTGTCGTAAATATTTCCGTACGAAAGTTAAGTGACCACCTGCACGTAATGTGTCGCGGGCACCCAGCTGTGTCAGACGCCTGGAGAAAAAGCCATTATTGCGAGCCCTTTTCAGCGGCACAGGTAGAAAAAAAAAGAAAGGGAAGGCCATTGTCCGCGCTACTGACATCTCCTTGTTGAAAGCATACTGTGGAGCTCGTAATTTATGATATTTACTGAAATGCCTAATGAAACGATGAGAAACATTTCACAGCTATTGTCTTGCTAGTTAAGAAAAATGCCATATGGCTTGCTTTATGTATTTATTTACACATTTTGTTTAATATCCAGTTTCTAGCTGCACTGCAGCATTGGTTAAAATAAAATTTAATATATGTACTAATATAAATATTTTATGCCTACAGATCCAGTAAATAATTTTATGATCTATCCAAAACAAATGAGGGAGCACAAAAAGAAATTTCCCTTCACAGGAATTGCATAAATAATTTTTTTACGATTTGGTAACTTATCTACTAGCGTAAGTTTTTGTGATGCATCACTCTAATGTTAAGATGTGACATAGGTATTAGACATGGCCATTTTAGTGTAATATTTTTTCTGCTTGCGCTATGTCATGTTTAGGTATAAGTTGCTGCTGTTTGCCAGGCATAGTGTTATTGAATTTGACTTTTGCTCATTTATGCTGCTAGCTTTGCCAATTTGCATTTTTTGCATTGCTGTTTGAATTGATTTGTTATGTGATGCTGCATTGCCTCGTCCCTTAGTTTAGCATCTGAGCTCAGTAGATTTAAGTTAGCTTAAGAGGGGGTAGCCTCTAAGAGAATGAGTTGCGATGAATTGGAAGAAATGCATTCAGAAGTTATACGAAAAAAAGTACAGAAAACAGGTTTAGGTAGGATTTTCTTGGAAATAAATGTTGAGGTAAGAAATGTGTGAACATATAAATACAGAAAGTATGGTTAGATAGAATTTTTTTGGTGGAAACAAAGGATGAAATAAGAGGAAAGATATATGAAGTTTTGGGTTGGACTGCAGTACCAAATATTACACTGAAAACGAACCCTGTCCTTTCCTATTGGTGTTATCCCACTATGTGTGTGTGTACCCTTGTGTATTTGTTTTCTTCCTGTCTCTGTGTAGTTTCATAGAATTTTTCTTCTTTTAATATTAAGCTACATTCACTATGATGAGGAATACTGTCATCCTCGAATATAATTGGCATTAATAATATGTTATTTACTTTGTAAAGATGTTAGATATTATTAACTCTGTTTTGTGTTAATGCTCATGTGTGAAGTTGATGTTTCGATAGTTATTCTGATCTTTTATGTATGTACTCATGTCATAATTCCTGTAACACTGACGTATATGTCTATATCTATTCTTTTGTAAAGCCTGTACTACAAATGTTATCTATATTGTTATGTTTTTAATGATGTATTTTGTACCTTTGTTATTGTATTCTTATGTTATAAAATTGTAATTGTCACCAGTTCATGATATTATTAACTTGTTAGTTACATTTCACTGCACACGTTTCTGTTGGTCATAGTATATGGACAATATGTGAGAAGTAGGGACTGTTAGTGTTTGCACGTGTGTTACTAATTCAGCAAGGGACTGGATAACAGCATTGCTGGTTCTAAGGACAATTCCAAAAACGTTGTGAGTGCACAAGTGGTGGTTTATGGACTTGCTATATTCTCTGCAAGACTCTTCGATGGTGATTGTGCACCTGCACAGTCGCAACAGATGGCTGCATTTCTACAAGGACTACAGTGGGTCTACACCTTTGCTGACTCACCAGTACCATTATTTCTACAAGGCCTGCAGTGGGTCTGCACCTCTGGTGGCCCACCAATACCGTAATCTCTACCAGGACTACAGTGGGTCTGCTCTGTGATGACCTACCAATATTCATCAAAACTTCGACTGACTCTGCAGTGGGTTTGCTCTGTTGTGACCCAATACTTGTCTGCATGTCGAGAGTCAGCACTGTCTTTCCGTTGGAAGGACAACACTACTTCTTCAAGACTGCATGGAAATCCACTACTTCCGTGTGCATTTTCTTCTACTGCTCAGACTTTGAGAACAACACTGCTATTCTCCTGTTATGTACGATTAGGACTGTCTTTATGGACTGTGAGAAAATTTTAGCTTTTGACCAACATTGTATCAATAAGTGTGTGCATTTTATATCTTTGTTACTGTAACTGTGAAAAATTTTTGTCAAATCTGTATTGGCCAGTGCCCAACACCATTTGTAAAAAATTTTTTGTGGGGAGCATGGGGGCTATGTAAGTAGGCTGTTTATGTTTTCTCTATGTAAGTAGGCTGTTTAGGTTCTTATATTGGTAACGCCGCCGCCACGTAGCGCTCTCTGTATGAAAATGAAAAATCACTGGCTGTGCTGTGTGCAGTCTGTGGCTGCTTTGCATTGTTGTAATACTCGCCATTGTAGTGTTAGGCAGCTGGCTGTGAACAGCGCGTAGCGTTGCGCAGTTGGAGGTGAGCCGCCAGCAGTGGTGGATGTGGGGAGAGAGACGGCGGAGTTTTGAAATTTGTCATGAACTGATATATTTATATATGATGATATCAAGGTAAATACATTGTTTGTTCTCTATTAATATCTTTCATTTGCTAACTATCCCTATCAGTAGTTAGTGCCTTCAGTAGTTTGAATCTTCTATTTAGCTGGCAGTAGTGGCGCTCGCTGTATTGCAGTAGCTTGAGCAGCGAAGATTTTTGTGAGGTAAGTGATTTGTGAAAGGTATAGTTTAATGTTTGTCAGGGCCATTCTTTAGTAGGAAATTTTGAAAGTCAGATTGCGTTGCGCTAACAAAATATTGTGTGTCAGGTTAAGCACAGTCATATATAAACTGTTCAAAGGGGACGTTTCAACCTTGTTTGCAGCAAGACTAGTTTCCATACAGAGAGTGAAACGAATTGTTGAGCACCACCAACTGACAGTACTGTGACCATTTTCCAGCTTCCGTTGATACAACAATAGAAAGAGGCTCATGAACAGTGGTGCACCCAACGACAACATTAGACACATGAGTGGTACTATGTTGTTTTTTCGAGTGGGTTGTGGTTCTGTGTAGAGCATGCTGACGGTCGTGTCCATATACAGAGGTTTCGAGGTGGACAACGTCACCAGATTGCGTTTGCATTATCATATATGATCAGCAACTGGCGTGATGGTATAGATTACCGTTGGGTTGGCGAAACGTTCATCTCTGCTTTGCATACCACAGCAGGCGTTACGTATTATGGCCAGTGACCACGCTCTAGCTTCAAGATCTCTGTGATGTTGCCTCAAACAAGATAATGCAAAACCGCAAGTTATCGTTGCTGTACTAACGTTCCTTTATATAGGGCGTATTCTACATTTGCCAGGTCAACACTTTGATCATATCTATCATCCAAGGAATACACCAGGTCATATGTTACAGACGGACTAGCACATTACCACTCACCAGCCACTACGATTTATGAAGTCTGAAGTAGAGGTGAAGCAGCATGGAATGACGTACCAGCTCCGCAAATAAAATTTTACATTATATATACTCCCAGATTACATGTCGATGTAATCACATATGCTTGCTAGTATACTGTATGTGCACAGTAAGTAAGTTTCGTTACTTCCTATCCTTCCTGGTGTTGCAGTTTTCATTGTCAGCAGTGTAAAGGTTATTACAAAGGATTGAAGCGATTTCATAGATTTTCTGTAACTTTCTTATTTGACATGTTGTCAGAACGATTTATACACACATATGAAATTCTAAATTTTTTTTTGATATATTACAAGTGCTCCATTTCTGCCCTCTTACTGATTCTGCAGATGTCAAGGCGATAATCAATCTCTTCCCACGTTTATTGCACCATCTGTCTATCAATCTGCTCAAAAGCACTGTTTATGTGAGCTAACAGTTCTGGTAGGTTTGTTGGTGGAGGTGGTGTAAATACTAAATATTTAACATAATGTCACACAGAGGTTGCAAGGGGTTAGGTCGGGAGAATGTGAAGGTCGTGACATGAATTGCTTATCATCAAACCCACCGCACCCAATCCATGGGTCTCTCAATTTCCTGTTTCAGAATTCACGCCCATCATACTGAATTCCTTGTTGTCGGTCTTCAGTTGTGGCATGAGCCGATTTACAAGCACGTGCAGAAACACATGTCCTGTAACAATCTTTACACAGAAGAAAAAGGTAGCGTAAAATTTAAACTGTGACACTGCACAGAACACATTACCTTTTGGCGAATCTCTAATGTGCTACATGATAGCTTGGGGATTCTCTGTCCTCCTGTTTCTCCACATTCTGTCTGTTCACTGTGCCATTTGCAAAAAATGTTGCCTTGTCACTGAAGATGAATTTTCACAAAACCCATCCTCTTCCTTTAGCTGTTACAACTGTGTTAAAAATTCAAAGCACCTGAATTTGTCGTCAGGAGTTAGGGCTTGTAGCTATTGCAAGCGCTAAGGCTTCAGCTTCAGTGGTTTCCTTAAGATATTACAAACAGTTGGCTATGATATCTTCAGCTATCCGCTTGCTCTGTTCATCGACATTTGTGGGCTGTGTGTGAGACTTACCTTCTCTAGGTCAACCATTTATTCACTCACTGTAGGCCGAACCATTGATTTCCCCTCTGCAGAGCCGGCTGCGGTGGTCTAGCGGTTCTGGCGCTGCAGTCCGGAACCGCGGGACTGCTACGGTCGCAGGTTCGAATCCTGCGTCGGGCATGGGTGTGTGTGATGTCCTTAGGTTAGTTAGGTTTAAGTATTTCTAAGTTCTAGGGGACTTATGACCTAAGATGTTGAGTCCCATAGTGCTCAGAGCCATTTGAACCATTTGAACCATTTGAACCCCTTTGCAGAGGGCCATCCTTTCGCTGAAAACTGTGCATTCATAACTGGACGGAGTTGGCAGTTGGTGGATGTCCGTCGAACTATGTTCTGAAGTGTCACTGCACTGTTATGACGCACTGATGTGAATGCGTTTGAAGCACGACATCTTAAGCTTTCTCGGCCTCTGTCCCCATGTTGCCTAACTGCCCACTGGTGCATTCTCGTGACAGAAATCTAAAGCTCAGCTGCAACAATACAATTTTTTTAAAATTTTTCTGTATGAGTCATGAATTTCTTCACAATATTCAATTAATGAAGCTGCAATGAATTTACGAAATTGATTCAGTCATTTGTAATAACCTAAAGAATATAAATTGTAATAACTAAAGAATGAATGCATGATATGAAGGGAGATAGGTATTAATAATACATAAGCTGCACCAGCGACTGAAGCTGAAAATTGCGTTTACCAACTATTTTAGTCCTCAGTCGCATCGTCGATTTTAAGGTCATTTACCTGAGAATACATGCATAGTAACTGCAAGTGACCAAGTGCATGATGCAGAAGATTAGACTGTCTGGTGGGGAGCTAGCCTCCACGTGCTCCGATGAGCCACCGAGTGTGGAATGTGGTCCCTTCAACCTGCGGGCTGCCCGCCTCGCCCAGCATGCGGTCGTTAACATTGTTGTCGTGATAGCAGCTTGGCAGCTCCGGCGTTATTACTGGGCGCGGTGGCCGCGATGGCCTTCACAGCGGCGTTTAATAAGCCGGCTAATAACCGAGGGGCTCTCCATCAGGCAGGACACCCGCTTAGTGGCGCAGCGTAAAGCAGTTACCACGGACCGGCAACTTGCGGCCAACTTCACTCTGTCACACTAATGCTATCTTGTCCAGTCGCTGATAGGGCCCAAGCAGGGCACTTTCAGGGGTGGCCAGAAAACACAACCAGTTCGCTCTTCTTAGGGGGGGGGGGGGGTACCCTGATGTAAGAGCAGTGATGTATGACATTATTCACAGACAAATTTGTAAGATTAATTTCGATCTTGTTCATTACTTCCTAATATCGTAACTGTACATGATTACCATCAACTACATTCTGTGGAAAGTATGATACTGCTACCAGACTTTTGGATTGTAATTTCATCCATTTACATGTGAAAAGTCTCTGTATTGGTCCAGCATTATATCCTGCAAGCCATGGATGAAGACAGTCAGTTGAATTTCTTTCCAAGTAGTAAGTAACATATATACGAAGTTCGTTTGAAATTGTTCCAGGAGTTTAGGACAACCTTTTTACTCTTGGCTTTGCCAAATGTTGCACTTGACTTTTCAAAAGCATTTGACTCAATAACACACCAAAACTTATTAACAAAAATAGTCTAGTACCCGGGCTTGCCTGGGTATGTATTTATTCCACTCTTCTATTAGTCTATCTCCTCTTCCTCCCTCACTCTGTTCACCTTCTCTAACCTCCACTCCGTATCCATCTCATCCTCCCATTTTCTATACCCATCTCCTCCTCTTCTATTTTTCTGTCCATGTCCTTCTCTCCCTCTCTCTCTCCTTCTCCTCCTCCCCACTCTTCCTGTCTATCTCCTTCCCTCTTTCGATCTCCTCCCCTTTTTCTTCTCTATTCATCCCATCCTCTTCACTTTCGCTGATCATTTCTTCCTCCTCATATCCATTCCCTCCATCCTCTTCTTTGTCTGTCCATGTCCTCCTTCCCCTTCTCTCTCCACATTATCATCCCTATCCCCAGAGGAGATTGCTGATTCTCACTGCCATAGTATTTCCTTTCAACTAGTAAGTAAGCTGTGTACCAAGTTTGTTTGAAGTTGATCCAGGGGTTTAGGACGAGCTTGTTGCTCTTGGCTTTGCCAGTTGCACTTGTCACATACACACTCACGTCCAGAAAAAAACAGAACACCTTGAACGACTAGAGATATGACATTGATATTCACAGGGTATGTACATCAGTATGTTCTGCAAAAAATGACAGCATTTCAGTTACGTTGGTTCAGTATGTGTCCTGTTGCCTAGTATGCACAAGGTCCACAATGGGCCCTGATAATTTGTTCTATATGTGATAACATCGACATGTGCAAGGCACAAATGGCATCCTGTCGTACAGCCATCCATTCTGCATGCACTTGGCTCCACAGTTCGTCAGTGGACGTTAGCAGTGGGTCACAAAAAAATGAGCGTATTGCATAGTTGGTCAGGAGGCTCCTATTGGGGGAAGTTCGGCCGCCAAGTGCAAGTCTTATTTCATTCGACCCCACATTGGATTACTTGAGAGCAGGTGATGAGGATGAAATGATGATGAAGACAACACAACACTCAGTTTCCGAGTGGAGAAAATCTCCAGCTCAGCTGAGAATCGAACCCGGGCCTACTTGCATGGGAGGCAAGCACGTTATCACCCAGCTAAGCAGGCGGACATTGGGTCACAGCATTGCACTGTCGTTCATTATATCCCACGCACTTTCTAGTTAGGTTTCGATTGGTGACAAGTCTGGTTATCTGATGGGCCAGGGCAAAAGGCTGACATCATGTGACACCAATAATTTGAAAAATGGCGGCTGGGATGTTGTGCAGGAAAGATATGGCTATTTGTCGCAGGATATCATTCATGTAGGTCACTCTAATCACAGTGCCCTGGACATGCATCAGTTGTGATTTGTGGTTCTTCACAATAGCACCCCACACCATAAGGTCTCGACCTGTTGCTTATGTGTTGTGTGAATGCAGTCACTGTGTTGACGCTCCCCCTCTCCGTGGTGAACCAAAATGCGGCCAACCTTAAAAAAAAAAAAAATGACAGTTCAATACACCATTCTCGTCTAACACATTTCTGCACATTCTTCAAAGGTAGGTGGAGAGGTGGACGACACGCATATAACACATGTGATAATAAATGCTGATGGACTGTCATCCCTGATAGTGTATGTTGTGTTACACTGTTCCACTGTTGCGCCATAGCCAAGGAGGACGCACATCAGTCCTTCAATGCCATTCGGATGAGGTGTCGATCTACTCGTGGAGGGGGGTTGGGTGGTCTGGTTGGTGTGACCTGACCCATCCTGTCATGAACATTTCTGTACACACCCACTGCACTGCCAAAACACTTTGTTCCAGGTGAGAAGCAATTTCCCAGATGGATGCATCACATTCTCTCATGCCAATAACACACCCTATTTAAAACTCACTAATTTGATGCCATGGTTCTCGTATGTGGCATCTGCACATATGCTCTAGACACGCAGATCCATTACCTTTGGTGTATAGCCACAACGACAGCTGAAGGCACATTTTACCGGTAGGTGGTGTTGCACCGTGATATCGATGTTGACCTTCAACCTGCGGGCTGACATAGTTTAAATGCTAATCATTTCTACGGAACATACTAATGTATATGTCCTGTGGAAATTAACGTCCTATCTCTAGTCGTTCAAGGTGTTCTGTTTTTTCTGAACATGAGTGTATTTAAATTTATAGCGGATTTCACGCATATTTGTAGGCAAATTTCACCTATGTCTACTTTTACATCCCAATCTAAAAACATACTCCACAACCACCATACGATGCAGTGCAAAGGAAAACCTGTACCACTACTAGTCATTTCTCTAGAGAATTTCACCCTGACAGATTCAGTTTTCCGTGGCGTCCTGCACTTCCTTGTCACAGGTGAACCTCTGACCTATCAGAGACTGTTTTATGGGGAAAAGAAATAAAAGTCACATTGGAAATGTAGAGGTTGTGAGGAAGGTGTTCCACGACCTTCCATCTATATTTCTGAAGGAACACGACATTGTCCTGGATAAGCACTATCCCTATACAGCCGTAATCTAGGGGTAGCAATTTCATTAGTAATCAAAATGTCCTCAGTCCCAGGTTCGAAACCCGCCCCCACTTAAATTTTGATTAAGAATCAGCTTTGGCAGCCGAAGACTTCTGGCATAAGAGGTCACCCTTATTCTGCCAATGGCCTCGCCAAAGAGGGAGGAGGAGACTGCTCTTGGGTGGGAGACTGCCCCTAAAGAAGGGAGAATCAGTAATGATCAACGGCATTAGGATGTAGAAGTCAATGGAACCACTGCATTAGAGACACATAATGTGCATCCACAGGACATGTGGCCTGTAATTGAAAATAAAATGTCATGATGATCTCTCCATTTGCAAAAGATTCCGGAATAGGCCCCCATTCGGATTTCTGGGAGGGGACTGCCAAGGGGAAGGTGACCATGAGAAAAAGATTGAATAACTAACGAAAGGATAACGTTCTATAAATTGGGGCGTGGAATGTCACAGACGTGAACGTGATGGAAAAGCTAGAAAACCTGAAAAGAGAAATTCTCTTCTAGATACAGTGAGGGTCAGTGAACTGAAATGGGAAGGACACAAGGATTTCTGTTCAGATGAGTGTAGGGTTATATCAACAACAGTAGAAAATGGTATAATGGGAGTAGGATTCGTTATGAATAGCAAGGTAGGGCAGAGAGTATGTTACTGTGAACAGTTCAATGATAGAGCTGTTCTTATCAGAATCGACAGCAAACCAGTATTGACAACGATAGTTCAGGTATACATGCCAACATCGCAAGATGAAGAGGTGGAGAAAGTATATGAGAATCTTGATATTGAATGGGTATTACTGTACGTAAAGGGAGATGAAAATCTAATAGTCATCGGGGACTGGATACAGTTGTAGGGGAAGGAGTAGAAGAAAAGGTTAAAGGAGAATATGGGCTTGGGACAAGGAATGAGAGACGAAGAGACTAATTTAGTTATGTGATAAATATCAGTTAGTAATAGGGAATACTCTGTTCAACAATCACAAGAGAAAGAGGTATACTTGGAAAACGCCGGGTGATACAGGTAGATTTCAGTTAGAGTACATCATTGTAAGGCAGAGATTCCAAAACCATATACTAGATTATAAGGTGTAACCATGAACAGATATAGACTCAGATCACAATGTAGTAGTGATGAAGAGTAGGCTGAAGTCCAAGCGATTAGTCAGGAAGAGTCAATACACAAAGAAGTGGGATACAGAAGTACTAAGGAATGGCGAGATACGCTTGAATTTCTCTAAGGCTCTAGATGCAGCAACAAGCAATAGCTCAGTACGCAGTACAGTTGAAGAGGAACGGAAATCTCTGAAAAGGGCAATCACAGAAGTTGGAAAGAAAAACATAGGTACAAAAAAAGGTAACTACAAAAAAAACCCGGGTAACAGAAGAAATACTTCAATTGATCGCTGATAGAAGGAAGTATAAAAATGTTCGGGGAAATTCAGGAATACAGAAGTACACGTCGCTGAGGAATGGAATAAACAGGAAGTGCAGGGAAGCTAAGACGAGATGGCTGCACGAAAAATGTGAAGAAGTCGAAAAAGAAATTAATGTCAGGAAGACTGACACAGTGTATAGGAAAGTCAAAATAACCTTTGGTTGTAACATAAGAGTGCAATGGGAATTCCACTGATAAATGCAGAGGAGAGAGTGGATAGGTGGAAAGAGTGGATCGAAGGCTTCTATGAGGGGGAAGATTTGTCTGATGTGATAGAAGAAAAAACAGGAGTCCATTTAGAAGAGATAGGGGATCCAGTAAAGAATCAGAATTTAAGAGAACTTTGGAGGACCAAAGATCAAATAAGGCGGAAGGGATAGACAACATTCCATCAGCATTTCTAAAATCACTGGGGGAAGTGGCAACTAAACAACTACTCACACTGGTGTGTAGCATGTATGAGTTTGGCGACATTCCATCGGACTTTCGAAAAAATATCATCCACACAATTCCGAAGACTGCGAGAGCTGACAAGTGCGAGAATTATCGCACAATCAGCTTAACAGCTCATGCATCCAAGTTGATGACAAGAATAATATATAGAAGAATGGAAAAGAAAATTAAGGATGTGCTCGATGACGATCAGTCTGGCTTCAGAAAAGGTAAAGGCACGAGAGTGACAATTCTGACGTTGCGGTTGATAATATACGGAAGACTAAAGAAAAATCATGACACGTTCACAGGATTTGTTGATCTTGAAAAAGCGTTCGACAATGTAAAATGATGCAAGATGTTCGAAATTCTGAGAAAAATAGGGGTAAGCTATAGGGAGAGATGGGTAATATACAATATGGACAAGAGCCAAGAGGGAATAATAAGAGTGGATGACCAAGAAAGAAGTGCTCGGATTAAAAATGGTGCAAGACAGGAATGTGGTCTTTCGCCCCTACTATTCACTCTGTACATTGCAGAAGCACCGATGGAAATAAAAGAAAGGTTTAGGAGTGGAACTGAAATTCAGGGTGAAAAATATCAATAATACATTTCGCTGGTGACAATGCTGTGGTGGTGGTGAGTTTCTATGGGACCAAACTGCTGAGGTATTCGGTCCCTAGGCTTACACACTGCATAATCTAACTTAAACTAACTTTCGCTAAGGAAAACACACACACCCCTGCGCGAGGGAGGACTCAAACCTCCTATCCCTGCATGGCGATAACTTTGGTATCCAGAGTGAAAGTGAAGAAGAATTACATGATCTGCTGAATGGAATGAAAAGTCTAATGAGCACAAAATACGGACTGAGAGTAAATCAAAGAAAGCCAAAAGTAATGACAAGGAGCAGAAATGAGAACAGTGAGAAGCTTAACATCACGGTTGATGGTCACGATGTAGAGGAAGTAAAGGAATTCTATTACCTAGACAGCAATACAAACAATGACGGACCAAACAAGGAGGACATCAAAAGCAGTCTAGCACAGGCAACAAACATAGGCCTCAATCTGAGGAAGAAATTTCTGAGAACATGTGTTTGGAGCACAGCATTGCATGGAAGTGAAACATGAACTGTGAGAAAAACCAGAGCAGAAGAGAATCGAAGCATTTGAGATGTGGTGGTACAAACTAACGTTGAAAATTAGGTGGATTGATAACGTAAGGAATGAAGAGGTTTCGCATAGAATATGGGAGGAGAGGAGTATGTGGAAAACACTGACAAGGGAAGGGACAGGATAATAGGACATGGAATGACATCCATAGTACTAGAGGGAGCTGTAGAAGGAAAAAATCTTTAGAGCTGCATCAGCCAGTCAGAAGACAGATGACAAAAAAAAAAAAACACTATCCTATTCGAGAGCTTGCACCTGTGCTTCTCTTTCAAGGCCTCTTTGACCCTCATCAATGTGTTACAATAGTGCTCAGTTCCAACAGTGGTACCCAGTTGATGATTAGAGATCCTTCTTAGAAAAAAAAGGGGAAAAACAAGCAACCAGGGTCGAGATACTTTTTTTGGACAAGGGGAGCTGCAATGCTACTACTCCATCCCCATCCATTTGGCTTCAGGGTTAAAGTGAGTATTGGGATAAAATTCGTTCTATAGCATTTTGTTAGTGCAGGTTGCATAGCTTCAGGGGCAAACTGATCATCTCCCCTCAACCTTTTATTCTACTAAGGGGTTTATGATTCTCTGGGGTTGATTTATAATCCCCAGGAGAAAATCCATCCTTCTGAGAACCCTCGACCCATTTTCTTCCTGCTCCTCCTCCCCAACCCCTGTGGGAAACTCGCAACCGCTCCCCCTCACCAGAATGAGCTCACTTTTGATAGCAAATTAATTGACTCATTAATTAAATCGATCAGTTACTTAATCACCCCTGTCTGGGAGATCCCCAGCCCTCCCCTCCTCCCTCCAACTCAATTCCTCATCCCCGTCTGCAAATTTGTGGGAGATGGACTCACTCTGTGCTGGAAAGGAAGGATCTCATTATACAAAATTGATCAACTGAAGACATAAAGTCTGAAAATGAGTCCATGATCATATGAAATTGAAGTCAATGTCAATTATGTAGCAGAGGATATACTGTTTATTTATAACCACCGTGACTCAAACAGCAGTGGTCTGGATGTTTACAGTAGTACTAACCAATTCACACCAACAGACGCCTCAGTATAAAAAATCCAAGTTACCTATCTGCCAGCGGTGCTGTTGAGCATATGCCTCGAATCTCACAAGCAAAATTTAGATTACGCCATTTTATACAAGTTATTTTCGAAGACAGAAGAAATTGAGGCATACACACGTCTCACACCACTGAAGTATCACGGTTTGTTGTGAAAATCCTGTAACTGTAGGCATAGGTCATATTTCCTCTAAGTATTCTCTCATCAAGTAAAAAAATCTGTTCTAATGAGCTTAATATCTTTTACTTCCTGCATCACAGGACTAGAACATTCTACCTCTGTCACAAGATGCCACCTGACTTCCGAATTCCTTTAAAGTAACCAAATACGAAGTCTCTTTAAGATAACAGCACAAAGAAGTTGAAAATATCAGGTCTATACTATATATCACTTAACAGATTCGGTACTGTACTTGATTTTTGTAGGATGGTCGTCTTTTCTTGTGAAGGCTGGAAACGAAAAAACGCCTGATTACAGCTCCCACTCCAGGATCATATTCATGGTACCATAACTATCACTTCCATCCATCAGGCAGTAAGTCATTGATACAAATTAATAGGCTAATTAATTAAATTGTTCATGACAGTCGCTTTGCATGGCGAGTAATTTTTTTCCAGCAGTCGGATTACACTCGCCAGGTAGCTGAAATGGGAATCCATGGAGGGAAGATGATGTTCTTTTAGAGGAACACTATTGAGGAGCGACATTTAAAACTGACCACAGAAGGCTTCTACTGCCCGTAAAAGGGGTCTTGGCTCTAAAGGCGTCACAACAGCCCCTAACGATACCCATGTTTAAAACTATACGTCCCTCATAATTCGAGGTGTGGTATTGGTTGCTGAATGAATTTTTCTTCCACAGAAATGCCACTACATCGAATATAGACTATGATTGCTGAGGTGTGTATTAACAGACCGAAAGTGTAGGTGCACATCGCCAGGTGTGTAAGCTCGTAATAAAATCACCCTTCTCACTGAATTTAGAAAGTGATTTGGTTAAGGAACGTGATATTAAACCGGTGTGTGCAATTCCCTCGCGCTGTTGCTAATATTTACCAGACACCAACAAACAGTGTTTGTAACACTTTCTGTCTTGACATCATGCAGACACTGTAATAGAAGTTGTGCAATATATACGTGGGCTATAGGCGAGAGAGGATGATGGTTGACTGAGAATGATCACATACAGTAGATGATGTGCTATGTGAGGAATCACTTAAAAATGCCATGCTTCATTGAAGTTGTAAGAAATGTACAAAATCCTATGACCAATATACCTGCCTTTCAGATCTCTAGTGTTACGCTTCCTAGTAGAAATTCTGTCAGTGTTGTGGAATCAAATCTCTTCATCCAAGCTCATACTAGCATAGGATCCTGTGGAGATGTCTTTTAATGATTGCAGCCATTGGTGAATCATATTTGTGGCACTCTCATCTCCAAAGGAGTTAACTTTATTGAACCTATTTGCTAAGGACCCCTTACAGCAAAACTCCAGCATGGTTTTAGATAGTCTTTTCATATCTTGCAACTGTTCCTCAGTCTCTTCCCCACCCTCCCTGTGGCTTTGTCCATCTGATCGTTCCAATTTAAATCAGAACTGAGCGGAACTCGGAAAACACTATACCTACCACCCCCTGCATCCTGTGGAGAAACAGGATGAGCTCCGTTAATGCGACAGGACCTCGTTTTGACACTCGGTGGAAATGGGAATATGTTGTCGTAGCTCTGCCAACCATGTCTTATGTGTAAGGCTAGTGCCAGATAAACCTTCCTTTCACAACAAAATGCAACAGAAAAGACAGTACAAGCAGTTATGGTGGCGTTTCTTATTGAGAAAATTACAGGAACTGGAAGGATGATGAGGATTTTGCTTCAGCATTGCAATGTGTTTCCAAATACAAACAGGTACTGTAATCTGAAGGAGACCTGCGTCCCTCAGGATGTGTTCATGTCTGTCACCCAAACTCTCTCCCTGTCCTTGTTATTTTGTACCATCCAACAGAGAAGAACTACGAACTATAAAAACTTTGCTACTGTCACTCGCTGGAGAACTCGATAATGTATTACTGCATCCCTCTCTTGCGATATATCTGAAGCAAATACCATCTCTGTGCTGACATTGAGCATATGTGATGATCTGTTAAATATACAAATATTCGTTCATTTTTGCTGGTGGACAGTGATCAAAATCGCTTGCACAGACCAGTGTAAAGTATTGTCACATGTACTGTAGGAGGACAATATCCCACAGACTATCAATCACAAGAGAGGGTCCCTGTGTTGCTGTTTCATACGCAGTTTGAAACATTTTCTACTGTAACACAGTCAAGCAATGAATGACTACAGCTTTGTACAAGGCAATACATTTTGTTTTTCCACCAAGATTTTGAGGTCTGTGTAAGCTACTAACTGACATTAACATATTTTGATCCATTGGCTGTCACAGAAAGGTTGACATCACGTGGTGTAAACAATGCTGCTACCACAACACACAGAATGGTGTTTCCTATTGACAAAAGTGTGGAGGATATCGCAACATATGGAAACTGGAAGAGTTTGTGGCATTGTGGAACATTCCCAAATAGCTGCCTAAATTTGATGACCTCTGCATTTAATCTCATATTTCACAGTAATGGGGTAGCAGATTTGTCGGTGTTCTATTTCAAAGAGACCAAGAGCATTGCTTTCTTATACTGCAACTATGTACGCAATCACTGTTTTGGTGCTGCCCAGTGCCGTAAGTTGTTGCTCCCACAAAGACTCTTTCCATCTCAAACAAGTGGTGTCAGTCAATCATCTTGTGGTAATCACCAGAATACCAATGGACGGACGGGATGCAAAACGCACTGTCGATGTGGGACAATGTACTGTAATAAGCACCACAACTTAAAGTGCGATCAGTTTTAGCAATTTTACCAGTTTTGCCGTAATTTCAACACTGACCAGCGACATATAATCATCGATAAACCAGCCCTCTACTGCTTTGCATGTACCATATACTAGACTTCGAATATGGATGGATGATAGTGCAGTACGTCCAAAGATGTTTAATTCTTGAACATATCGCCAAAGTATCTACATATTTTTAGCACTTTGATTATAGTGTATGATTTACGATTACGATTGCCCATCTTTCCCTACGTGGATGGGAGTAACAGCGCATTCTTGCATTCATAAGATATAGTTGAAGATTGGAAGACCTCCCTGCATTGTCTTTAACTAACCCCCCTTGCAACACTGTCGCCAATTTAATTAGAAGTCGGAGAGTACTATACCCGCTACTTCATAACTTGAGAAGGAACAGAGCGAGCTGAGCCCATAACTGCTGTTCATTGTAGACTGTTCCATCCATCTTACTCAAGACACCCACCCAAGTACACAATATCTTACCATAGGTGCACATGTCTAGGAGGTTAGCCCTCATTATCAGTGTACAGTTGATAGTGTATCAACTACAATATCAATTTTAAAGTAGTGTTATAGTGTCTGGGGTACTTACCAAGAAGGTATGATCAAGAGAGAAATGATCATAGAACATAAACATATGCACTTCTAAGGCTACACAGTTCTGCACTTAAACACAATATAATGTTAAAGCCACGTAGTTTCCGAGATATTACTCATGTGGAGTGCAATTCTCTTCATACTCTAATGCAGGGCACATATGTCCAACATCTGACAAACATGCATCCTGTAAGTTTTCTGTCCCTATCATTGCAGTGTGTAAGGGGTCCGTAGGCCCTTACTATAAATTTGCGACAGCACAGGTCGACAGGACAAACAATCGATAGTGTGTGTCGGGTGGCGAGAGCGAGTGTTGAGTCAGTCAGTAGAGGGTGGTACGCGCTGCGGGCCGAGCCGGGTGGAGGTCTGTTGCTGGAATGCAAGACCGTACCGACAAAGGGAGTGGCCATCGCCGTGGTTTAACCCCTTTGTGTTAGAAATATACGGGAAAGTGAAAAAGTATAATTACTAGTGTGATTCAGTGATATTTTTGTGCTGATATTTGTAATTACGCGTCTGCCGCGCCGGCATCATTTGGATTGCAGTGTTGGATTGCAGTGTTGGATTATAGTGTTGGATTACAATGATTGAAATTGCGTGTGACGATAATGAATAACGAAAGGGCCTGTGCTGAGATTAGCCGTTATTAACTCTGTACGACGAAGGCAGTGGCTGTCTCCTTACCTTGGTGTTTTTGTGATGAGTATAGGTCGTTGATTAATGAAGCTGTGTTGTTGTTCTTCTTGCCACCAGACATTTTATTATTACAGCATTCGAGAAGGACAAAATGGAATGTAACAACTCCATAGCAGTCCAATCCGATTGCCAGCCCCATTAGGTACACGGTCACATTAATTATTATCTATTTGGGCTGCTATCAGATCCCGATCGAGCGGGATAAGTCAGTAGATTAAACCGGAGTGTTACAAGTGACAGACTTTAAGATGGTAAAATTACTTCCTTCTGCACCAAAGAAAAACATAGTTCTTTGTGATACATGCACAATATAGCTTTCTGGAGGTTTATAGCTCCGACTGTTCATATACGATTACAGTTCAGAAAATATACTATGCTCACATTAATCCTATAAAATGATCTTTAGCAATGGAAAATGCCTCTGAGCAGGAGACAGACAAACACATAGCGATGGTGTTTGACATGTAAAATTAGATGCCATGCTCCACTAAATCTGTAAACAGGACAAGTGTCAAGTAAATGTACACATAGGGTTTGCAGAACCTCACAAATACTTGTCTAACTTAGAATCACTGCAGTTATGAAACTAAAAACTCGATTTATGTCCAAGATGTGGCAGAGAAATGGAGTACTGTGCATACATCGAAGGATGTTGAAGTAGATTTTCCATCGATGGACATGATTGCTCACATATGCATTGGAAATCCTCTGCAGACTTTGGTATGGAGACGGTTGGCGTTAACTACTGTAGGTAGGTAGCACTCTAAGTCACACACAGAACACGTAACTGTGTACAAGTCGATCATAAGTTATACCACACAATTGATGCATCCTGATAGAACAACGGAAAAAACTGGTTAAATGCATGATAAATGACCTGCAGCAACATCTTCCTCTCTCTAGAATGTATCACCAATCTACCACTAAACCATACCTCATTACAACCTCTCTCAACTGACCATTCCATCTACTTTCTATCATCCTTTAATGCATATCCATGCCAGTTTAAAGGCAGATGGTCCTCTTTTCCAGGAAATCATCAAAGACAGCCGCCAACTAGCATGCATGCAGCAACTGTCCTGTAAGGTATTTGTTAGCTGACACTTCATGGTTGTTATTAGTGGAGTGTACAGAGAAGCACATTGTAAATACCGCTTGTTAGGGTTTAAAACAGCTAAACAGTTTTGCACAGGGTCAAACACGCTATCCATTCTATTGCTTTATATTGAATTCCCCCCCCCCCCCTGAGCTGGTAATTCAATACTCTTTAACTAAGAACAATTTATAAAAATCTATTAGATGATAGCTGTTAACTCTTGAGTCACACCAGGGCTTGATCTAACATACATAAATTTATTACTCTACATCTGGTGGTCATCCATGTTAAACATTCTGTTCCTGCTGTCTTATCGCTGTCAACGAAAAATAACTGTTTACCTGGTTCCTGGTGCTTCTATGTCAACTTTTTTTGTATTCCTCTTGCTGTCACATTGTCATTCCCATGTACTTGTATAAGAATTGTCCTGCACCAAGCGGATGACATCCAAGTACTCCATCGGTTCCCCTCAGTTTCCTCGTATTTTAGCCTATTTTCCTCAATTTATACGTATTTTCTGTCAATTTTCGTAACTTTATCGTTTTATATCACATCTGTCCATGCAATAATGACAACACTTCTCGCCACTTATTCTAAAATGGCTTATAAATGTAGTACAGTTGTCGACACCTAGCCCAAATATACTATTATCCTGGTTGGATGGTAGAGTATAGCACTGAACTCGAATATATCCAGTCACTTCCAACCACATAATCTGCTGTTGCAATGCATTTTCTCTGTTTTCTGTACGCCTTTGTCTGTGCATGTGATGTGGATGGCTCCCATGATCCTGAGTAGACCTGAGTTAGTGTTAGATAATGGATCTACCACACACTATATCCAGAACAATGTTCACATCCGTATCGACAATATGCCACGTCCAGGATAGGGTTTTAATGTTCATCCACCACGCGTTATATCTGGAGCGGTGATCACAGGCTGATCCACAATATGCTATGTCTGGCATAGGACTCGAGTGTGGATCCATCATGCGCTATGTCTGGAGATGTGTTCTATGTCTGAGGGTGGATCCAACATGGGGAGGACTGTGTCACGGGAGCCATCTGAAGATTTTGCTTTCGTGTAAATTTGGTACGCTTTTTTCGTTTATTTCTGCAACAGTTTTGTGTACCAAGAGGGATCAGCTCTATTGTATGTTAATTTATTTGGTATACTCGTAAATCTATCAATGTCTGTTGATAGTTTTTCTTTGAATGTAAGCCACATCTGAACTACACTTACATTGTTTATTTGGAAGGAGTTGAGATTATCTCTCAGGAAGGTGTCAAGTGAGCTTTTATCTGCTTTTTTGAATGTGTATATTTCGTTTACTTTTGGAGGACTTGGGGGTTAAAATATTCACTCTCGCTATGACAGTCCTGTGTTCAGTAATCCCTGTATCCGTTTTTATGATCATTATTAGCTCAGGATTATTTGTTGCTAAGTGGTCAAGTGTGTTTTCACAACATGGGCTTTTACACTAACTGCTCAAACCAATTTTCAGAGAATGCGTTTACCACAATTTCAGATTATGATTTACGAGTACCTCCAAGTTGAAACATGTATTTTCGCCGACATATTGAGGTTAAATTAAAGTCACCACCAACTATAATTGTATGAGTCGGGTGCGTCTTTGAAATTAAGCTCAAGTTTTCTTTGAACCTTTCAGAACTGTGTCATGTGAGTTGGGTGGTCAGTAAAAGAATCCAATTATTATTTTATTATGCTTTCCAAGAATGATACATGCCTATACTAACTCACAGGAACTATGTACTTCAATTTCACTACAAGATAACTACTTCTAACAGCCACAAACACGTCACTGCCAACTTTCTTTAGCCTAACCTTTCTGGACATCGTTAGTCCCTCGCAAAAATTTCAGCTAGCTTATTTCCGGCTTTAGCCAGCTTTCAGTGCCTAAAACGACTTGAGCATTAGTTCTTTCCATTAGCGCTTGGAGCTCTGCTACTTTCTCAACATAGCTACGAGAATTTACAACTGCCAACTTATGGTTCCCGTATCTACACTCTTCCTGCGTTCGACCTGCACCCTTTGAGACTGAAGCCCTTTTTGTGTTATCCCGAGACCATCTAACCTAAAAACGGCCCAGCCCTCGCCACACAGACCCTGCTACCTATGTAGCTGCCTCCTGCATGTAGTGGACTCCTGACCTGTTCAGCCGAACCCGAAACCCAACCACCCGATGGTGCAAGTAGATAAATCTGCAGTCTGCATGGTCACAGAATCGTCTGAGCATCTGATTCAGATCCTTGACTCAGCTCTGTACCAAAAGTGCGCAATCGGTCCTTTCGGCTATGCTCGAAATGTTGAGCTCTGCTTTCATGTCGCAAGCAAGACTGTCAGCCTGGTCTGAAATGAGATCAGCACATGGTCTCTTTCATAGGTAAAGCAGATAGTGTTCAGTTTGGCTCATGTGTGTGATAGTTGTAAAAGACAATGCGTCTGCAATGGAGGTTGCTTATAAAAAAATTGTGCTGCCCGTGTTACAATACTGCTCAAGTGTGTGGACCACCATGCCATATAAGACTAACAGGGGATACTGAACATATAAAAAGGAGTACAGCAAGAATGGCAACACATTCGTCTTGTGTTGCACATGGATAAGACATCGATCCTGCAGTAGAAGACCGACGCTACGAAGTCAAGAAATTCCAGAGCTCGGCAACTCGGGATAGACAGTGCTCCTGTGTAATTACATGGTTCCTCCACATCGAGGCCAAAATGCCTTTATAAACAGTAGAAATGGGCGAAACCGTTCTCTTCAGAGACTGGCTCAGAACTGCTCACTCAATGGAATGAACTAGCTCTTTTTCATGACTCACCGCTAACCATTAACTCACAAAAATAAATAAAGGGAAGTCAGCTAAAGCTGTATTTTTATCTGATTCTGTCCTATTTTGAAAAATCGTACGACGAGAGGTAATATACGTTTGTTATGCCCCTAGCAGTTTTGAGATTTACACGTTCTGCATTCTGCCCCCATCGGTGGCCAAGCAACGTCGATGATGCTGAACGAATGACCGATGTTGGGTGCACGTGAAAGCGGGATACGCTGATCAAGCACACGACGAATTCTGAAGGCTGCAAAGTGGAAAGCCACATTCCAAGACCGCTCCATGCTATGTACAAACACTACCTGGAACGAAGGATGGAGTACAGAGAGTGATTTGAAGGCATGCTTCGCTGGGATGAACAGTTTGCTGGGATGATTATCTAGTCTGACGAGGCGCAATTCAAACTGAAGGGTACTGTAAACTATGCAACTGCGTGTACTGGGCTTCTGAAAATCCTCAATTTCAGGAGCTCAAGCACGTTGATCTAGTGGTTGTTAATGTGTGGTGTGCTCTGTCATCACGCCGTTTAATTGCCCCAGTCATCTTTGTAGGTACCGTAACACTCATTGTAAAATGTAAACTTCCACGGCCGGAAATGTCATAATTAATAAAATGTCCCGGACTATTATGATGTGGTCGAATGGATTTCACCTTAAAACACAACATTTCGTCCCCATCTGCAATAACATTTTTAAGGGGGATCGGAGCTTCCGATTCACATTCTGGTTTGCTACTGACTACAGCAAAATTCCGCTTTCGTGTGCCTCCACGCAGCGGCTTGACGTCACATGTTTCAAATGCGCGAGAGCAATTTGTCACTGCCAACTGTCGTCATCCGCCTTTGCTATCGCCTCATGGCGCAAGTATGGTACACATCTTCTTCAGCACCAGAATGCAGATGCCATTCAAATTGGAATTCCTGGGGTGTTTTACAATCTCTATGGCCTCTCTGTATAGCCTTTCATTATATACGCTTGTGGCTGCCACTACTTGAGTCCTATCAAAATGAATGTGGTTATCTTCTGGTTGCAAAGCATGTTCTGCAACAGCTCATCTGTCAGTTTCCCCTTCTTCTGCAATTGTCTTTGTGCTCTTCAAGTTGTTTTTTGACCATTCTTTTTGCAGTATAAGATCACATCTCCCCACAACTACAAGGAATCCTGTAAATTCCTGCTTTTTACAGCGGTTGGTAAGCATCCTTAACCGTTTTTAGGTGATGTTTTGTTTCCTGGGTGGGTTTGTAGATTATCACGATGCTCCACTTTCTTAAGATTTTTCCAATGCGGTCAGTAGTGTGGGCGAACCATTAGTACTCACTATAGGCTTTATAGGAACATGTCTTTTTTGCACCTTCGGCAATCCATAAAGCTGTGGTGGTATCAAACTAAATTTAACAGACTTTTCTGAACGCTCTGTTCCATAGAGCACTTGTTTATCAACTGCATAATACTCCTAAGAACATTGTCAGTGGAGTCTTTACTCAGTTTCCTACATCTATGCGGAACTAATAAGTCGTTAATCTTACTATTATAGTCGGTCAAATTCAAACCAACCGTTGCATTTCCCTTTTCAGTGGGGAGAACAATAACGCTATCGTCCTCATGTAGGTGTTTTATGGCATTCCTCTCACCCAGAATTAAATTACTTTTTGGAAGCTTTGCGCTACCAGAACTTGAGTCCTACATTTTGACTAAAGTTCAGTCTTGATCACACCATTTATGTTTCAATGACATAGGTAACGGTTTCGGTTATTTTTACATAACCATCATCAGACCTGTGGATTAATTTTCGGAAATACTAGAAACCAATCTTTAAATAAAATGAAAGTGTCTAATGACGTCAAAATTTAACAAGATAAAATAAAATTAATTATACCCATGGCTCCCTTAGGATGGTAGGCGGAGCTCTCCTCAGCTGCTACGAAGTCAACTGATGGTTATGAGTGCTGAACACGAGCTTAAATATGCAGAGGCTCCGCCTACTTCCTGTCACATTACTTCACAACTGCCAATCAGCGTTCATAATATGACGCCATCGTCAAAGTATAAAAGTAAGAAATACACTAATAACATAAAATTGATTCATTTAAAATGTCTGATTAACAGATAGATAGTATGTGTACAGCTTATTTATATTTTAGATAAAAGCAGTAAACTACGATGTGTAATAGTTGTGCCCTCTATGGGCAACCTTAATACTATTACAGTGTCAGTTACATCAAAGATGTGAAAGTCCTTGGAGTTGTGGTATATATCGATCATACCGAGTCGCCTACATCACAATTGCATCTTTGTTGGATGTTGCAGAATCGTCTTACTTAAACTGTAGTTTTCATAGCAATATTCTTTATAGCGGTAGGGTAGCAGCCAAGAGTATGTTCCACATTATGTATGTCTGAGTAACTGATGAGACCGCTGATTAATTTTTAGAACTCATCGATATAATAGTTTTTATAATAATTAATGTCAATTTAATAAAATTTTTATACGTTGTACAGCATATTTTACGTACATAGCTTTTGCCATGAGTATAACTAGTCTTATATTTTAAAACAAAAGAGTAGGTGCTTTTATTATAAAATTCCGTCAAAAAGGTCGTAAAAATATTTTTCGCGAAAATCTAATTGTTCATTGAACAGCATTGATGATTTGGTTTTCAAATGAGCATATATCTCGATTTCTTCTAAGATATTCTTAAGTAAGCCTTTATTTGCATAATGAAGAACTTGTAAATTCTGCTCTACTGTCCCCTCAGCATGATTACTGAATGTTATGTGATGGCTGAATACAGACTTTGTGTTTGGTACCCGACGTATGTTCTTTGTACCTTACTGCAAAATTTCGACCTGTTTGGCCGATGTATATTTTCTCACAGTCTCTACATTGGATCTTGTACACTCCTGATCTGGTAAATTTTCCATTATCTTTACTTACGGTATGTCTTAATTTTTGTTGTAAAGTATTGTCAGTTGTAATTGCTATTGTTATTCCAGAATTTTTGAATAAATTAGTAATTCTATCTGATATGTTTCCCATATATGTCATCTTCATATATTTTGGATTACCTATTAGTGGAGTACTTTATGATTGTTGCACTTTATTAAAAATGATATCTACCTGTCATGTGTCGAAAGAGTTAGTTTTTGCACTTTGTTTTAAGATGGTCATTTCCTTTTTGATCTCATTAGCTTCTGGCGGTAATTTTAGTATTCGGTGTGTCTTAGACTTAAAAAATGCTTTTTTATGCTTGTCAGGATGACATGATGTGCCATTAATAATAACATCAGCGGTTGTAGGTTTCCTGTATATGGTGAAGAAATGTTTCCCATTGTTATTAGTTAAAGTGAGATCTATGTAGTTAATAGATTTTCGATTTTCATGCTCAACCGTAAATTGTAACTTCGGATGCATAGAGTTTAATTTTATAGCAAGCTTCTCAATTTCATCTTTTGAACCATTATAAAGCAATAATGTATCATCTACGTATCGCTTGTAATATACCATTTTATTTGCGATATCAGGGTTATTTTTCAGGAATTGCGTCTCAATGTGGTTCACGAAAATGTCTGCAAGTGTCCCAGCCAAAGAATTGCCCATTGCTAAGCCATCTTTCTGACAATAGATTTTAGTATTAAATGAGAAATAATTGTAATCTAAAGTGCATTCAATATGCTCATTTGAAAACCAAATCATCAATGCTGCTCAGTGAACAATTAGATTTTCGCGAAAAATATTTTTACGACCGTTTTGACGGAATTTTATAATAAAAGCACCTATTCTTTTGTTTTAAAATATAAAACTAGTTATACCCATGGCAAAAGCTATGTATGTAAAATATGCTGTACAACATATAAAATTTTTGTTAAATTGACATTAATTATTGTAAAAACTATTAGATCGATGAGTTCTAAAAATTTAATCAGCGGTCTCAACAGTTATTCAGACATACATATTGTGAAACGTACTCTTGGCTGCTACCCTACTGCTATAAAGAATATTGCTATGAAAACTACAGTTTAAGTAAGACGATTCTGCAACATCCAACAAAGATGCAATTGTGATGTAGGCGATTCGGTATGATCGATAAATACCACAACTCCAAGGACTTTCACATCTTTGATGTAACTGACACTGTAATAGTATTAAGGTTGCCCATAGAGGGCACAACTATTACACATCGTAGTTTACTGCTTTTATCTAAAATATAAATAAGCTGTACACATACTATCTATCTGTTAATCAGACATTTTAAATGAATCAATTTTGTTATTAGTGTATTTCTTACTTTTATACTTTGACGATGGCGTCATATTATGAACGCTGATTGGCAGTTGTGAAGTAATGTGACAGGAAGTAGGCGGAGCCTCTGCATATTTAAGCTCGTGCTCAGCACTCATAACCATCAGTTGACTTCGTAGCAGCTGAGGAGAGCTCCGCCTACCATCCTAAGGGAGCCATGGGTATAATTAATTTTATTTTATCTTGTTAAATTTTGACGTCATTAGACACTTTCATTTTATTTAAAGATTGGTTTCTAGTATTTCCGAAAATTAATCCACAGGTCTGATGATGGTTATGTGAAAATAACCGAAACCGGTTACCTATGTCATTGAAACATAAATGGTGTGATCATGACTGAACTTTAGTCAAAATATAATAATCTCTTGATCACTGTATTCCAAAAATGTTTACCAAAATTAACTTGAGTTCTGTTACAATGAATGTGGTGGTCTCCTGGTTGCAAGGATACTGTCTCGCACAAAGCCTCCAAAAAGTAGTTTAACTGTAGGTGAGAGGAATGCCAAAAGCTCCTGAATGAAGACGACAGTGTTATTTTTTTTCTCGCTGACAAGGGACATGCAACAGTTGTTTCGAATGCGACCGACTATGACAGTAAGATTAATGACTTATTAGATCCGCAAACATATAGGAAACTTGGTAAAGAACCCACTGACGAGATTCTTAGAAATGTTACACGGTTGATAAAGAAGTACTCTATGGAACAGAGCACTCAGAGATATCTGTTCAATTCAGTTGCGCTAGCACCAAGACTTTATTCATTGCTGAAGGTGCAAGATGTCGCAGAACTGTTTAAAAATTGCCTCACAACCACGTATTTCAAATGGAGCAATGAGTTCTACGCGTAGAGGGATGGTGTCGCTATGGGGAGCCACTTATGCCCAGTTATAGCGAATTTCTTTATGGAAATATTCGAGGCTCGGCCATTGGAAACTGCGAACAAGAAACAGAATATTTGGTTCCGGTACGTGGATAATACGCTTGTCGCAGGTTCGAATCCTGCCTCGGGCATGGATGTGTGTGATACGACGCACGAAATTCCATAGGATGGAGGAGAGTGTGAAATTGAATGACATTTGGATTCCGGTGCTGACGAAGATGTGTACCAGTCTTCCACCATACGCATTTGGAGTTCGCTAAGGATGTCGATACTGTGATAAGGAATACCGCAGTATGAAGTTCAGTTGAAGAAGAGTGGACATCTATAAACACAGCAATCACCGACGTTGGAAAGACAACCGTCGATACTAAGGTAGGTAATAGATGGAATACTTCACCTAACTAACGAAAAAGGAAGTACGAAAATTATTCAGGGGAAGACAGCAGTAAAGCAATATAAATTCTCTGCCTCGAGATGACTGGGTGTTGTGTGTAGTTAGGTTTAAGTAGCTCTAAGTTCTATGGGACTGATGACCATAGATGTTAAGTCCCATAGTGCTCAGAGCCATTTGAAGCCCAGCAATATAAATCACTAAGAAAGTAAATAAATAACAAGTGCAGGGAAAATTTGAGAAAATAGTACAGAACAGCGGCCAGGACTACGCTGCACCTGAAAGGGAACTGCGATGATTTGATACGTCCAGACGGTGATTTGTCCGTCGGATGCTTGCGCAGCGCATCCGTTGCAGCGCATTGTGATGGATCCCGCGTCAGCCGCCGCTCAGCTCGGGCCCCTAGGGCAGTTCCCGTCTGCTCGCCCTCAGTGAGGCGGCATCATCTCGCGTCTCGCGCCGTACGGCCTCGCCACCTGAATAAAATATATCACTTGGCTCCCCTCTGCGTCCGACAGCCGCCCTCTGTTTACTACAGGCTGGTAGTAGGGTTTGTGGGTGGCTTACGTCACATACGGGGAGCTGACAGACTTCTCTCGGGCGATTTCAACACGGTGCTGCTGTAACCTACAGCAAATACACTGTCCAATCGTATTAATGTGCCCACCTGCCAAAAGCCTGAATAATCACCTCTTGAAGCGCGGACCTCTGCGAGACGTGCAGGAAGAGTGTCAATGACGTTTGGAAGGTAGCGACAAGGATGTGGACTCATGCTGACTCGGGCGCTGTGTACAGCTGCATCTACATCTACATCTACATCTACATGATTACTCTGCAATTCACATTTAAGTGCCTGGCAGAGGGTTCATCGAACCACAATCATACTATCTCTCTACCATTCCACTTCCGAACAGCGCGCTGGAAAAACGAACACCTAAACCTTTCTGTTCGAGCTCTGATTTCTCTTATTTTATATTGATGATCATTCCTACCTATGTAGGCTGGGCTCAACAAAATATTTTCGCATTCGGAAGAGAAAGTTGGTGACTGAAATTTCGTAAATAGATCTCGCCGCGACGAAAAACTGCTTTAATGACTTCCATCCCAACTCGCGTATCATATCTGCCTCACTCTCTCCCCTATTACGTGATAATACAAAACGAGCTGCCCTGTTTTGCATACTTTCGATGTCCTCCGTCAATCCCACCTGGTAAGGATCCCACACCGCGCAGCAATATTCTAACAGAGGACGAACGAGTGTAGTGTAAGCTGTCTCTTTAGTGGACTTGTTGCATCTTCTAAGTGTCCTGCCAATGAAACGCAACCTTTGGCTCGCCTTCCCTACAATATTGTCTATGTGGTCTTTCCAACTGAAGTTGTTCGTAATTTTAACACCCAGGTACCTAGTTGAATTGACGGCCTTGAGAACTGTACTATTTATCGAGTAATAGAATTCCAACGGATTTCTTTTGGAACTCATGTGGATCACCTCACACTTTTCGTTATTTAGCGTCAACTGCTACCTGCCACACCATACAGCAATCTTTTCTAAATCGCTTTGCAACTGATACCGGTCTTCGGATGACCTTACTAGACGGTAAATTACAGAATCATCTGCGAACAACCTAAGAGAACTGCTCAGATTGTCACCCAGGTCATTTATATAGATCAGGAACAGCAGAGGTCCCAGGACGCTTCCCTGGGGAACACCTGATATCACTTTAGTTTTACTCGATGATTTGCCGTCTATTACTACGAACTGCGACCTTCCTGACAGGAAATCACGAATCCAGTCGCACAACTGAGACGATACACCATAGGCCCGCAGCTTGATTAGAAGTCGCTTGTGAGGAACGGTGTCAAAAGCTTTCCGGAAATCTAGAAATACGGAATCAACTTGAGATCTCCTGTCGATAGCGGCCATTACTTCGTGCGAATAAAGAGCTAGCTGCGTTGCACAAGAACGATGTTTTCTGAAACCATACTGATTACGTATCAATAGATCGTTCCCTTCGAGGTGATTCATAATGTTTGAATACAGTATATGCTCCAAAACCCTACTGCAAACCGACGTCAATGATATAGGTCTGCAGTTCGATGGATTACTCCTACTACCCTTCTTAAACACTGCTGCGACCTGCGCTATTTTCCAATCTGTAGGTACAGATCTATAGGTGAGCGAGCGGTTGTATATGATTGCTAAGTAGGGAGCTATTGTATCAGCGTAATCTGAAAGGAACCTGATCGGTATACAATCTGGACCTGAAGACTTGCCCGTATCAAGCGATTTGAGTTGCTTCGCAGCTCCTAAGGCATCTACTTCTAAGAAACTCATGCTAGCAGCTGTTCGTGTTTCAAATTCTGGAATATTCCATTCGTCTTCCCTGGTGAAGGAATTTCGGAAAACTGCGTTCAATAACTCCGCTTTAGCGGCACAGTCGTCGGTAACAGTACCATCGGCACTGCGCAGCGAAGGTATTGACTGCGTCTTGCCGCTTGTGTACTTTACATACGACCAGAATTTCTTCGGATTTTCTACCAAATTTCAATTTCGAGGCAATGCTTCCTTGTGGAACCTATTAAAGGCATCTCGCACTGAAGTCCGTGCCAAATTTCGAGCGTCTGTAAATTTTAGCCAATCTTCAGGATTTCGCATTCTTCTGAACTTCGCATGCTTTTTCCGTTGCCTCTGCAACAGCGTTCGGACCTGTTTTGTGTACCATTGGGGATCAGTTCCATCTCTTACCAATTTATAAGGTATGAATCTCTCAATTGCAGTTGCTACTATATCTTTGAATTTGAGCCACATCTCGTCTACATTTGCATAGACAGTTCGGAAGGAATGGGGATTGTCTCTTACGAAGGCTTCTAGTGACACTTTATCCGCTTTTTTAAATAAAATTATTTTGCGTTTGTTTCTGGTGGATTTGGAAGAAACGGTATTGAGACTAGCTACAATGACCTTGTGATTACTAATCCCGTATCAGTCATGATGCTCTTTATTAGGTCTGGATTGTTTGTGGCTAAGAGGTCAAGTGTGTTTTCGCAACCATTTACAATTTGCGTGGGTTCGTGGACTAACTGCTCGAAATAATTTTCGGAGAAAGCATTTAGAACAATCTCGGAAGATGTTTTCTTCCTACCACCGGCTTTGAACAAGTATTTTTGCCAACATATCGAGGGAAGGTTGAAGTCCCCATCAACTATAACCGTATGAGTAGGGTATTTATTTGTTACGAGACTCAAATTTTCTCTGAACTGTTCAGCAACTATATCATCGGAGTCTGGGGGTCGGTAGAAGGAGCCAATTATTAACTTAGTTCGGCTGTTAAGTATAACCTCCACCAACGCCAATTCGCACGGAGTATCTACTTCGACTTCACTACAAAATAAACCACTACTGACAGACACAAACACTCCACCTCCAATTCTGCCTAGTCTATCTTTCCTGAACACCGTCTGAGACTTCATAAAAATTTCTGCAGAACTTATTTCAGGCTTTAGCCAGCTTTCTGTACCTATAATGAATTCAGCCTTTGTGCTTTCTATTAGCGCTTGAAGCTCACGGACTTTTCGAGCACAACTACAACAATTTACAACTACAATTCCGACTGTTCCTTGATCCAAGCACGTCCTGTTCTCGATTGGGGGTCCATGGTGCCAACAGCCCGATCGAGGTGGTCGCACAGATTCTCGGCTGGGTTTAATTCGGAGGCGTTCGATGACCAGGAGAGTACAGAGAACCCATTCTGGTGGTCTTAAAACTACACACGTGCACTGAGATCTTTGTTACATGTTGCATAGTCCTGCTGATACATGCCACTATGCCAAGGAAATACATAATTGGTGTAGGGGTGGACAAGGTCCCCAAGGATAGGTGTGAACTTGCGTTGCTCCATTGTGCCTTCCAGAATGACAGGATCACCCAGGGAACACCCTCTGACCTGGACCCTCCCAACGATTGCTACACAGTCTTTGCTTTCATACGTTTCAAGCTGTACACACCAATGCGGTGCGGGATTAGCCGATCGATCTAAGGCGCTGCAGTCATGGACTGTGCGGCTGGTCCCGGCGGAGGTTCGAGTCCTCCCTCGGGCATGGGTGTGTGTGTTTGTCCTTAGGATAATTTAGGTTAAGTAGTGTGTAAGCTTAGGAACTGATGACCTTATCAGTTAAGTCCCATAAGATTTCGCACACATTTGAACATTTCTTTGTACACACCAATGCCCGACTGTCTGACGGCGCATAGAACGTGATGTATCTGAAGGGGCCATCTGTCGTCACTCAGTAGACATAGTTGCGATACTGGCGTCAAATTCCAGCCCTCGTGGCCAATGAACAGCAGCCAGCACGGGTGTACGAATCTAGGAGCCTGCTGTAGAGGCCCATCCACAGGTACGTTCATTGAACGGTCGCTGAGGAGACACTTGATATTCGCTTGGTCCATCTGGGCGGTCAGCTGCTCAACAATTGTATGTCCCTTCGCACGTACGCATCACCACAACCGTCTATCATCCCATCATCTCAGGCCTATGTTTTACCACAGTTGCCTCGGCGACAGTTTTGCCCAGTGCCACTTTGCCAACCATGGTATACTCTAACCATGGCAGCATGCGAACAGTTTACTCATATAGCCGTTTCGGAATTGCTTCCACCCTTTCCTCGAAAACCTTTGGTTATGCCCTTCGGGAGTAAGATACATTGCTTCGTTTCCACATTACGACATCGATTACACTGATCTCCGCATCCCCTAATTCACTTTACATAACATCCACTGCTAGTGCTGAAACCTGGCATTTGCGAGTGCTTATTGCATGTTGATGTTGAACGAAGGCACCGTTGTATGTGGGTCATTACAACGAGGCAAGTAATACTGGCAGCCGGAATTTGCTTCAGGAAGCTGCAACAATGCAAGCTCGTGTGAAGGCAGCAATGCTACATCCTGTCAGTAGCTGTCCGTTTGCTACATGCTGTATCAGAATGCGGCATTTCCACAGTGGAGTAAGTGATTCTTCCTGCGACAATATGCCAGGTCAGAGGGCTCAGCCGCCAAGATCATTCTGCTTTCTGCTTTTTACTGGCGTAGTCTCCTCGCTACTCTGATCCCGGCGGAGGTTCGAGTCCTCCCTCGGGCATGAGTGTGTGTGTTTGTCCATAGGATAATTTAGGTTAGCTAGTGTGTAAGTTTAGGGACTGATGACCTTAGCAGTTAAGTCCCATAAGATTTCACACACATTTGAACATTTTTTACTCGCTACTCATATATGACCAGACTACATCAGTACTCACCGAGCGGCGGTACTGCCTCTGCTAGTAGGTATCGCTGGTCTATATGCCAGCAGCCAGCCCTGATTCTTTTTTGGCCTACGGTGGTAACCGCCAGAATGGGTTCGCTCGGCCTCCGGGGCTCCTGGATTTAGCTCCCAAATCTGGCCCAATTTCTGCCACCTACCATTAGGCCACAGACGATGTGTACCAGCCGCCTGGACTTTCACCACCCTGAGCTGACTTACTAATTATTGGGAAGGATGATGGTTCCACCAGCCACTATGGCACACCCCACAGTGGTTCACAATTCCTCTAGGAGGACGTCACACTCTGCCTGTGGGACGAGGGCGTCACAGCTGCAGCTACCACCATGTTGTTGTGTGGAGGACGTCACTGTCAGCAATGCATGAAAAATGAGTACTTTACTTCAGTAAGTAAATTACTAATTTTTCATGCATTCCTGACTCTAGACTTATACTGATACTATAGAACCCATCTTACACATGCACCACTGGAGTAAGAAGCGGCCTTGTCACAACAAAATAACATTTTTATGATTGCAGTATTTACTGACCTCTGAACATTAAAATGGATATCTATTGTGAAGCCCTCCTACAACTGCATCACGAATTAATAAGGATATTATTACGCACCAACTGTCAAAACGCAACAAGCTGGACGACTACATTATCCCGTTAACAGATTCTCTAAAATAGTTCCAAAAAACGAGTGTAGAAAATGATGTAACTCCTCAATGCATGACGAGGGGGTTTAAAATGAATGAAAGGAAAAAAGTTAATGACCAGGTTGCATAAAATATTTTGTAAAATTTTGGTGCATAGAGAAATTAGAGAATTGTATAACACGGAACACACATTAGATGATGAGTTGTATGAAGTACATTTCCAATCACAGAGTGCACTTTTAGCTGTACAATGTAATGAAGTTCTATAAAGACACCAGAGTTTTAATTCTTACAGATAAAGAATTGTAGTTAAGATACACGAAGTGAAATTACTAGATTTAGTAAAAAGTAGACCACATAAAAAGTGGACTAGGTCAGTGAGAGATGAACAGTAAAACCTTTTTCCAAAGGCTAAAATCTATAGTAACATGCGTTTCTCCAATGAGGAAGCTACTCTTTACATAAACGGTTGAAATGCAATGCTCCATCCACAGCAACAATGAAAAACATGTGTAATCTAGCAGCAACAACTAAAACAATTACAGATAGCTTAACCCAGGGGGGAGGGGTGGGGGCGTTCTTTAAATCCAGCTTTTGAAAATGTTATCTTTTTGTCCTATTTCTCACATTTTAAAATTCTGAAACAATGTTATTGTTTTTAATGAGGTCTTCTACCAGTTTCCATGACTGTTGTAAATTTTTTTAGTAAAACTTAATCCAAAAACTTAAGTCTTAGTAGTAGATGTAATTTTTCAACAGAAATATCGTAGTCATATTTTCATATCCAAGACCCTTCTTATGCATCGATATATCTTTAAAAAGTATGTTGTGAATGAAAGCCAACGAAATCAATGAAATGGACGCCTTTTTAGTTTTTCTTTGGTGGTCATAAAGCATCGCTCCTTGGTTATGGAAAGCGCCTAGGTATTGCTGCGATTGTTCTAAACGACATTTCCAGATACTGAACCATTCATACACGTCAATACCTATTAACGAAGCGCCCATTAATAAATGTTAATAACGGTTTACGAAATTTGATTTTTTAAATTTTTTGTGGTGAGAATAAAGCACCCCACCGTCACTAGTACATATTACAGAAAATACATTGATATTGCTAAGATTAAAAATGTCGAGAGAGGAATAATGTAGTTCAGTATATAAGGCAAGTAAAACAATGAAAAATGAAGTATCAATGAAGAAAGAGAGAAGAGCAGCGAAAGTGTTAAATGAAGTAAATTCGAAGTTGTAAGAAAATGAAGTGTTAGTAGTGAAAGGGCACAAAGGCAACACATTTTTAGAGTACAGAAGCGTATAATAAGAGTAATGTGTAGTGTAAATCCAAGAACATCATGTCTAAACCTATTCAAAGAATTGGGCTTACTAACCACAGATTCTTAGTATATTTATTCCTTAATGAAGTTTGTTGTAAATACACTCCTGGAAATTGAAATAAGAACACCGTGAATTCATTGTCCCAGGAAGGGGAAACCTTATTGACACATTCCTGGGGCCAGATACATCACATGATCACACTGACAGAACCACAGGCACATAGACACAGGCAACAGAGCATGCACAATGTCGGCACTAGTACAGTGTATGTCCACCTTTCGCAGCAATGCAGGCTGCTATTCTCCCATGGAGACGATCGTGGAGATGTTGGATGTAGTCCTGTGGAACGGCTTGCCATGCCATTTCCACCTGGCGCCTCAGTTGGACCAGCGTTCGTGCTGGACGTGCAGACCGCGTGAGACGACGCTTCATCCAGTCCCAAACATGCTCAATGGGGGACAGATCCGGAGATCTTGCTGGCCAGGGTAGTTGACTTACACCTTCTAGAGCACGTTGGGTGGCACGGGATACATGCGGACGTGCATTGTCCTGTTGGAACAGCAAGTTCCCTTGCCGGTCTAGGAATGGTAGAACGATGGGTTCGATGACGGTTTGGATGTACCGTGCACTATTCAGTGTCCCCTCGACGATCACCAGTGGTGTACGGCCAGTGTAGGAGATCGCTCCCCACACCATGATGCCGGGTGTTGGCCCTGTGTGCCTCGAACGTATGCAGTCCTGATCGTGGCGCTCACCTGCACGGCGCCAAACACGCATACGACCATCATTGGCACCAAGGCAGAAGCGACTCTCATCGCTGAAGACGACACGTCTCCATTCGTCCCTCCATTCACGCCTGTCGCGACACCACTGGAGGCGGGCTGCACGATGTTGGGGCGTGAGCGGAAGACGGCCTAACGGTGTGCGGGACCGTAGCCCAGCTTCATGGAGACGGTTGCGAATGGTCCTCGCCGATACCCCAGGAGCAACAGTGTCCCTAATTTGCTGGGAAGTGGCGGTGCGGTCCCCTACGGCACTGCGTAGGATCCTACGGTCTTGGCGTGCATCCGTGCGTCGCTGCGGTCCGGTCCCAGGTCGACGGGCACGTGCACCTTCCGCCGACCACTGGCGACAACATCGATGTACTGTGGAGACCTCACGCCCCACGTGTTGAGCAATTCGGCGGTACGTCCACCCGGCCTCCCGCATGCCCACTATACGCCCTCGCTCAAAGTCCGTCAACTGCACATACGGTTCACGTCCACGCTGTCGCGGCATGCTACCAGTGTTAAAGACTGCGATGGAGCTCCGTATGCCACGGCAAACTGGCTGACACTGACGGCGGCGGTGCACAAATGCTGCGCAGCTAGCGCCATTCGACGGCCAACACCGCGGTTCCTGGTGTGTCCGCTGTGCCGTGCGTGTGATCATTGCTTGTACAGCCCTCTCGCAGTGTCCCGAGCAAGTATGGTGGGTCTGACACACCGGTGTCAATGTGTTCTGTTTTCCATTTCCAGGAGTGTAATACATCTCTTTTTCGAACTAACTGCTTAACACACAGTATCAATACTAGTAATGAGAACAATATACATAAAGATTTAAAATTACTTACTCTTGTCCAGAAAGGAGTCCAGTTTTCAGCAACACATATTTTCAATAAGTTAAAAGCAACCATGGAGAGTTTAGTTTCAGACAAGGCACAATTTAAACATAATTTAAAAGAATTTTGGGTGGCCAGCTCCTTCTATCCCATCCATGAATTTATCGAAAAGTGCAGTTTACCATTTTAATGAAAATTTATTGTACTTCAATTTCTGACAATACTTGGTTGTAACAGCCAACTAACTACCTACTGTGTGAATGATGGATGTATGGAAAGCAGATGTAAGTCTGTAAATAGTGGAAGTTTAATTTTAAATCTTGTACATAATTCGACTGTTCTTAATTGAGGACCATTGAAATGAATAATTTACTTTAATTTTTGACAATACTTGTTTGTAATACCCAAGTAACTAGCTACTGTGTGAATGATGGATTTAATGAAAGCAGAGGTAAGTATTAAACCAGAAAATATTAGAAGTTTAATTTCAATTCATGTTCATAATTTTACTGTTTACTGACTGAGGATCATTAAAATTAATGAAAATCAAGTTTTTCTAATTTCATTTTTGTAATGTGTTTATCTGACATGTTCCACACCCAGGAAGATTCCCTCTGTTGTGGGCCTACAGAATGAATAATTAATCTAATCTAATTAGGAAACAAGAAGAATTACATTGGGAAAGGTATAGGTTCTTTTTTGAAAGCAGGATTGCAGAAGCGTAATATTGTGATACTAGTCAAGGGTGTAGTAACATTTACGAAAAAAGTAACATTTACTAAAATAACATTTACTAAAAAAGACTCAAAAGCATACTGCAATGCGCCCAATAACCTCCTGACTGCGAGGGAAGGATGAAGCATAAAGTCATAATGAACGAAGGGGACCTGGTGCAAAAGTTAAACAAGCAGTTATGTGTGATACTTTATAAATGGTACCATTATAGTGAGACCATTTGGGTTTAAAATAGTAGCGAGGTGGCTCAGTTGATACAAGGGTGCAAGGTGGCTTCATTAGAAGTAATTAAATTTCTTCCACTTGAGGAAGCGACAGGCATTATAAAAAGCAATTTACGTGAGTGTGAAAAAAATGTCTGAGCTAGAAATACCTGCATTGATAGTATTGTAAAAGCTTGTCTTATTGTTCAAGTATTTTTAGTTTAATGGTAAGTTTTACATACAAGAAAATGGTTAGAAGTGAGTTGTGAATTAGGAGAGCAGATGTCTTTTTGAATGCACACGAAACAGCTTTTTCTAAAGAAAAATATTAGGCACAGCGATAAAAGTGCAGTGATAAATATGTTTGCATGGAAGATATGTCGAAGAAAAAATAGATGAAACGGCGAGTGACTTTAACACAATGCACAAGAATACAGTATTTGTTGTAGATCATGGCTATTAGGGATTCTTAAAATTTCTTGATTTGATGATCGAGAAGAAGAAAACCCAGCAATAGGAATGTATGGGAAACACTTTTTCACTGGTGCAGTAATTGATAAGACCCGACTTCATGCCACACCCATAAACATAAAATAGCATTCTTTAAAAATACGGTCCTTGGGGCTAATATCACGCAATTAATCCCTAAGACCAATGATGAGGAATGAAAATACATAAACATACAGCGCTAGAAAATGGCTTTCACAGGTTTAATAGATAGGAGTGAAGCAAAGATAGAAACAGAAACCAACAAAAAGAGTGAATTAGTATTAATGGTAGAATCATGCCTGGTTGGGGCATCATCTCAAGTAAACTGATGGCGTTATTGAATAGCAAAGGATTTAAAGCTGCGTTCCGGACACATAAAAATTGAACCAAAATCTGAAGCATAAAATTAGCTCAGGTGAGAACTGGATGGAGAAAGCGGTAGTTTATGAAATAAAATATCTAATCTGTGGGACGAAGAATGTGGGTCAGACAGGAAGAAAGTTTAAAATAAGATTTAAATAACATAATAAAGGAAATGGTCCATCTGCGTAGCAGAGCACCTTAAGAATGAACAGTATTCCTTAGGAAGCGTCACAGACCACTTTAATGTATTGCATTTAGAAGAAAAATGTTGGTTGCTATCAAATTCAGTGGAAAAGAGAGATTTTGTTCTTTAGAAGAGGAATGTGTTAAATCAAACGACAAATGTATCCAAGTGGAATTTATCGTTAAAAGCTGCCAGCAACCTAATCTTCTTAGTGACCGTTCAGTTTTAATGGTTCATGTTGGTTATCCTCACTAGATGCAAACTTTGCAATATAGGTGCAGCATTGTCTTTAGGATTTGCTTTGACTTGAAACATGAACGTTTCAAGATTTTACTGTTGACAGCAGAATTGTTGGTGGCTCAAGACTATTTTTAGGATTTCCTTTGTCTTAACATACGAATGTTGCAATATTTTGCTATTGACAGCAGCACTGTTGGTGGCTATGATATATATCTAACAAAAAAATATAATCTTTGGCAGATGAGGGAAGTAAAAACTGAACTTTAGATGAGTGTTATGTACCACAGTTAGATGTAAAAGCTAGAGTGTTGTATGGTTGAAAAAGAGTCTGATGTTTACTCATTATTTTCGATAGCCCGTAACGTCATATTAAATTTGGCATATGTTATACTCTAGGGCTTTAGATACATTATATGTGCAATAATGAGAAGTAATGATTTGTGTTTCCTTGTTTTATTAATGGGGTAATTCAGCCCAAAACATTTAGTGCCAAATAAATCACACATTTTAAACAACTGGTGTGTAACAGTTTCCCTTCTGATTTATACTGAAATTGGTGCTTGGCCATACTCAAGAAGAAGCAGCAGGAGCGTGGCATGAGAATGGCAGAGCTGAACAATCTGTATTTTTCTATGGTCAATATCTTGTAGCTACGGCGCTTGTATCCAGTGGCCAGCAATGTGGATGTGTACCCAGTGACGTCTGTCATAGCACCAGCCCTACATTGTATGGGTGGTGTCGAAACCCACTGATAATGAGGCCTTCCAAGTCGTCCACTGGTGCTGTAGCAGGGAGGGTGCGCCACTTCTAGGTGACACAGTACGTTAGGCGGGTGATGGAACCCCTTAGGGAGATAGCAGGAAAGCATTCCAGTGTGCATTCGGTATGTTTGCCGGGAGATCTCATCCGTGATGTCGAGGAGTCCCTGCCGGCGGCTATCGAGCGCACTGGGTGCAACCGGCTGCCATCTAGTGGTACATTTTGGCACGAATGACGTCTGCCGCTTGGGTTCTGAGGCCACCCTCGGCTCCATTCGGCGTCTAGCTGATTTGGTGAAGGCAACTAGCAACGCACACGGGGTGCAGGCTAAACTGTCTATTTGTAGCATAGCCATCCTCTGGTTTGGAGCAGAGTGGAAGGTCTAAACCAAAGGCTCAGGCGACTCTGCGACAGTGTCGGATGCGAATTTCTCGACCTCCACTATCGGGTGCAGAATTGTAGGGTTCCCCTTAATAGGTCAGGCATGCACTACACGCAGTAAGCGGCTACTAGTGTAGCGGAGTACGTGTGGCGTGCACATGGGACTTTTTTAGGTTAGAGAACCCCTCCCTTGGGATCAAAGACGATTTGCCTATTAAATCAGCCGCAGTGAACTCAGAGAATCTTGGTCCTCGCAGATCAGAGATAGATAAGATCAATATGATTTTAGTAAACTGCAGGAGCATCCAAGGACAGGTCCCAGAATTAGTATCGCGCAGATAGTATTGGGAACAGAAAGCTGGTTCAAACCAGACGTCAGATGTCCCATAAGATACTGTTGCTGTTCGTCCGCAAGTTGTAGAAACAACACTGCGCTGGGGGCAAACGTCGCGAAGAAGGCGGCGGAAGTACTCTGCGCAGGAGGGAAGCATCCCTCTACGCTGCGAGTTAGGCTAGCCCGTGGTTCACGCGAGAGTGGCTTTTAGTTGAAGCCTTGAAGGCGACGTCTGTCAGATGCGACGACGGACTCAGGATTGTCTGTGCTATTTCAGATGGTTGCGAGATGGCTAGGTCTCCTTCCAAGCTAGGATATGTAACTTGAGGGCGTCGATGCGGTTTTGATGGTCAGGTGCGCCTTGAACGACGCTACCTCGTAGGAGGATTTCTGCATAAGATTTAGCACAACTATCTGCTGTGGAATTGAATTTGCAGCATCGCATAATGCTTCGGATTTCGGTGGCCCATTATGAGTACGTCAGTCCTTGCTTTTTAGCACACTGAAACATGGCCCTTCTGGTACCGGCGAACGTAGTATTTGGCAGGTTCATCCATGAGTTCGTCCAGGGTGAATGTAAAAGGCTACTGCAGTGCAGCGACCTTCTGTCTCGTCTGAAACATTTTCGGTCCACACCATGGGGAGAAGTAGTCCCAGCGACAAAAAGCACCAAGAATATGTCCCGCCACGAAATGACGACAGAGGCGTGTTGCATGTGAAAGGCAGACCGGTGGGGCCGAGCGGTTCTAGGCGCTTCAGTCTGGAACCGCACGGCCGCTACGGTCGCAGATTCGAATCCTGCTTCGGGCATGGATGTGTGTGATGTCCTTAGCGTAGTTAGGTTTAAGTAGTTCTAAGTTCTAGGAGACTGATGACCTCAGATATTAAGTCCCATAGTGCTCAGAGCCATTTGAACCATTTGATTTGCATGTGAAAGTATCAAAATTGGGGTGTAACGTCCCGTCGACATCGGGGTCATTAGGGATGGAGCCGAAAATCAAAATATTTTAAGTATGGGGAAGGAAATCGACGACGTCGTTTCATAGGAACTCTCCCGGTATTTGCCAGAAACAATTTTGGGAAATTACGCAAAACTTAAATCTGACTGGCCAGATGTGGAATTGAACCGTCGTCCTCTCAAATGCGAACCCAGTCACCTCTCTCGGTGCTGTATATGCATTGCATTCCTCACGGTCGCTGTTTAATGCAGTTAATGGGGCTGTAGCAGGGAAGTTGGGCCACTTCGAAGTGACACAGTATATGCCCCATAAGATACTGTTGTTGTTCGAATCGTTTTTCCTCTGATTCGATTGGTTTTGACTGTTGATCGATGGTCTTGAGAAATGCTGCCTCCAGTTTTGACACACTGTCTCGTCCTTACCTTCTGAGTACATATAGATATCAGTGTGCACACGTAATTTTTATGGTCACTGATATTGTAACTACCCCGTACAACGGGACTTATACCTCGTCACATTTGCTGTAACCTGCAGCAAATAAACATACTACCGAGCGGCGTGGTGCTGTGGTGAGCCACTGGACTCGCATTCAGGAGGACGACTGTTCACACCTGCTTCCAGCCACCGTGAATTAGGTTTCGCGTGATTTCCATAAATCACTTCGGGCAAGTGCCGGTATGGTCCCCTTGAAATAGCAAAGTCGCGTGGAGTACCCGCGTGGTTAGACGCGCCATGTCACGGGTTGCGCGGTCCCTCACGCCCCTCGCGCATGGATGTGTTTGTTGCTCGTAGCATAAGTTATTTTAAGTTACTTAAAGTAGTGTGTAAGTCTACGGACCGATGACCTCAGCAGTTTGGTTCCTTAGCAATTCACACACATTTGAAGATTCTTTGAAAGAGCATAGCCAGTTTCGTTCTGCATCCTTCCTTAATGCAAGCCTGTGCTCCATCTCGAATGACCTCGTCGTCGACGGGACGTTAAACCTAATCCCCTTCTCAAATAAATATACTCTTTGTTGAGTACAGTATTTACTTCCATCAAATACAGGATGGCGCAGGGGAACGGGAAATTTCGAAATAACGTCATTTCCATGAATAAATTCATAAAACTAGTAATTTATTAACGAAAGTGAATGTATTCAGTATGCCATTATTCAGTATGTCTTTACAATCAAAATGTCCTCAGGTTCAAAAAAATAATGGCCGATAACACAATGACATGATACAGCACACCATATTGTGACCTTGGCGCTATGTAGTGGTCGCTGGTGAAACTCACAAGGATTGTCCTGTGCCCAATAACGAAAATTCTGTTTGTTCACGAATCCGTTCAGGTGGAAATGGGCTACGTCTGATATCCGTAAGTTACCAATGAAATTCGCGTCCTCGTTGATTTTAGCCAATATCTGGCTACTAAACTCCGTACGTGACGCTGGGTCTCGCTCATGTAAGTGTTGCACAATCTGCAACTTATAGGGATGGAAGTCTAATTCGTGCAGTATTCTTTGTAAGCTTCGTAGCTTAATCCCTAGCGAAGATGCATGCTGTCGAAAGGAGCGGCGAGGACTTCCCTCGATTGCAGCTCTAGCAGCTGCAATGTTCTCTGGGGTACGTACCGTTGGAATGCCACTTGAAGGTTTCTTTTTCAAGGCAGATCCTGTTTCTTCAAAATTACGCACCCACGTTGTAATCGCATGCGCAGACGGGACACGTCCATGACGTCCAAGCTGGTAATGCTGTCGAAATGTTCTCTGCGCGGCAGTCGCACTATCACCATTTTTGTAAAACGCTCTCACAGCTACTGCACGTTCCGCACCAGTCCAATTCTCCATGATTACTAAATGGCAATGCGTTAACATCAATTGTGCAAAGTTTCGAACATCTGCCGGCGCTACAGTGTTGCCAACTGTAACGTTCAAAATTTCCCCTTCTCCTGCGCCACCCTGTATTATTACAACTTAAATCGCCAGATCGCAGCAGTAGAAGGAACTGATTCTTGAAGTTCCAGAAGTTTAGCGTTTGGTACAGGATGCAATCAGCAACCGTTGATAATATCATGAGCAAATTCCGAGTTTTCCTCATGACATACGCCAGACTCACATCGGCATACTAATAGTGTGGGCCACTCACCTGTAGTCGAACACTGCTAATATAATCGAAGTACCTTGGCAGTACACCTGTGTGAGACATCCAATTGGCAGATTCTAGTGCAGTGGGGCTATATCTTGGACAGTACCCTGTGGCAGTGTTGGTGAGAAGACTGCAGCTTAGCAGAGCAGGCGGCGAACAGCTTGATGTGCGTTCCAGAAGAAAAACTGACTTCCGCCTGTTCTATGACTCCTTATATTTCTATCTTGGCCTACGGATCCACAGTCGACTCTTGATTATCCCACGCCTGCTGAAGTCGTAACAGACGATGTCACTGAAGCAACTGGAAACACTTAGGGGTCACCTGTTGTGGAGCCCCATGTTCAACAATGTGGAATGAACGTTGTTCTCTGAAACACTTCTACGTTTACCAGATCTATACTCAGTCGTTAGACCAGCCAGAGATCGCTGGCTATTGGGTTTCGCAGTGTAATGCGGGGTGGATTTGCTCAGGCGCTGATTGGTGTATCCATGTGAGTCGAAAACGGCTTGTCAGTAGAAACCTTTATTTACATCTCAACAGAATACACTCCTGGAAATGGAAAAAAGAACACATTGACGCCGGTGTGTCCGACCCACCATACTTGCTCCGGACACTGCGAGAGGGCTGTACAAGCAATGATCACACGCACGGCACAGCGGACACACCAGGAACCGCGGTGTTGGCCGTCGAATGGCGCTAGCTGCGCAGCATTTGTGCACCGCCGCCGTCAGTGTCAGCCAGTTTGCCGTGGCATACGGAGCTCCGTCGCAGTCTTTAACACTGGTAGCATGCCGCGACAGCGTGGACGTGAACCGTATGTGCAGTTGACGGACTTTGAGCGAGGGCGTATAGTGGGCATGCAGGAGGCCGGGTGGACGTACCGCCCAATTGCTCAACACGTGGGGCGTGAGGTCTCCACAGTACATCGATGTTGTCGCCAGTGGTCGGCGGAAGGTGCACGTGCCCGTCGACCTGGGACCGGACCGCAGCGACGCACGGATGCACGCCAAGACCGTAGGATCCTACGCAGTGCCGTAGGGGACCGCACCGCCACTTCCCAGCAAATTAGGGGCACTGTTGCTCCTGGGGTTTCGGCGAGGACCATTCGCAACCGTCTCCATGAAGCTGGGATACGGTCCCGCACACCGTTAGGCCGTCTTCCGCTCACGCCCCAACATCGTGCAGCCCGCCTCCAGTGGTGTCGCGACAGGCGTGAATGGAGGGACGAATGGAGACGTGTCGTCTTCAGCGATGAGAGTCGCTTCTGCCTTGGTGCCAATGATGGTCGTATGCGTGTTTGGCGCCGTGCAGGTGAGCGCCACAATCAGGACTGCATACGACCGAGGCACACAGGGCCAACACCCGGCATCATGGTGTGGGGAGCGATCTCCTACACTGGCCGTACACCACTGGTGATCGTTGAGGGGACACTGAATAGTGCACGGTACATCCAAACCGTCATCGAACCCATCGTTCTACCATTGCTAGACCGGCAAGGGAACTTGCTGTTCCAACAGGACAATGCACGTCCGCATGTATCCCGTGCCACCCAACGTGCTCTAGAAGGTGTAAGTCAACTACCCTGGCCAGCAAGATCTCCGGATCTGTCCCACATTGAGCATGTTTGGGACTGGATGAAGCGTCGTCTCACGCGGTCTGCACTTCCAGCACGAACGCTGGTCCAACTGAGGCGCCAGGTGGAAATGGCATGGCAAGCCGTTCCACAGGACTACATCCAGCATCTCTACGATCGTCTCCATGGGAGAATAGCAGCCTGCATTGCTGCGAAAGGTGGATATACACTGTACTAGTGCCGACATTGTGCATGCTCTGTTGCCTGTGTCTATGTGCCTGTGGTTCTATCAGTGTGATCATGTGATGTATCTGACCCCAGGAATGTGTCAATAAAGTTTCCCCTTCCTGGGACAATGAATTCACGGTGTTCTTATTTCAATTTCCAGGAGTGTATATTGGTAGCTTGTTCCCGTGACAGGCGAGGTCTGGGAAGCAGGGCATTGGCCATGCACCCCTCCATGCTTGAGGAGTAAGGACGATGCAGCTGGCTGTTTCTACATTTATCTCAGCACTGTGGGGTGGAGACCTAGCAACTTACGCATACTCAGATGGCCGGCGGTGCTGGCTCAGCTGTGGTGTGAAGTGGCACAGCCTGATTTGGCCATAGGCAAGGCTGATTGGCAGCGTCTGGCACTGGCAGCCACCCAGAGGTCCAGTGTCTGGGAGGGCCTCATTTCGACTATTGGCCCATCAGTACGCCCTGGCAGGTGGTCTGGTTGGGATGACAGTTGAGCAGTAGTAGCCTCATGACGGAAGCCAAAGCTACAGCGGACGCCGACTTGTTGACTCCACGATTACATGAGCAGCCTGGCCGGATGGGCGACATTTACATGGAACAAAGAGGGTTTGTTGTGACGCGGCTGTCGGAAATGTCACGTACTCCACATACCAAAGTATTCCTGGTTCCTGTAACTCGTCAGCCACGAAGAGACGGAGAGGCTGCGGCACCCTGAGCGGTTGTCATTGCGCAATGTTGCGCCAGCTTATTATCGCAAGTGGGTTCATTACGGCGCGCCCTCTTGCTTCAGGCTCACGCCAATGCAATAGGATGTGAAAACCTCGAATGTATAGTTTTCCGATGAAGTGTGGATGACCAACATCTTGCCGCCCACATGCGGTTCTACTGTCCTTTAACCAAATTCCATAGAAACAGCATGCGGTGGCCAACCGTCTTCGACGTTTGGCCCCATGCCATGCGATCTCAGAACAGCTTATGTTAGAGGATTTCTCCATTGGCTGCCAGTATTGTAGGTAGAATGATTTCAGCTGCTACTCTTACTTGATTTTGTTGCCAGGTCACAGGCCTATGCTACCAGACGGCGTTCAGTGTCGCGTTGGGCAGTGAACACAGCGTTTTGACACATCGCTATTGATGTGCCTTCTCAGATAAAAAGTGGGTGTCAGGTCACTCAAGAATACGTCTGCTGCTTTCTTAGAATACAAGTATTTCACTGTTCTCGCGTAACCACAAGGGCCAGAACGAAGAGGAAGAACGCAAGACCAGAGAAGACGGTGAGGCGACGTCAGCCAGTAGCCCGCTGACAAAGACAGCGCCACGACAGGAGCGACCTCTACATCTTCATCTACATCTACACCTACTGCAGGAAGAGAATATAAGCGCCGCTCCTGCCAGCCTAGGCAGCTCAGTATCGGCTCAATATTCGGACAGGCTTAACAGAGAACGCCACGATAGCAGTTATTAGTGATCCATATCCATTGCTTGTTTGGACAGTGTCTATAGCGAAGAATATTACTGTTTGCATGTCACCGCCCATTGAGACAAAGTTAAGTATGAAACTTCCTGGCAGATTAAAACTGTGTGCCCGACCGAGACTCGAACTCGGGACCTTTGCCTTTCGCGGGCAAGTGCTCTACCAACTGAGCTACCGAAGCACGACTCACGCCCGGTCCTCACAGCTTTACTTCTGCCAGTATCTCGTCTCCTACCTTCCAAACTTTACAGAAGCTCTCCTGCGAACCTTGCAGAACTAGCACTCCTGAAAGAAAGGATATTGCGGAGACATGGCTTAGCCACAGCCTGGGGGATGTTTCCAGAATGAGATTTTCACTCTGCAGCGGAGTGTGCGCTGATATGAAACTTCCTGGCATATTAAAACTGTGTGCCCGACCGAGACTCGAACTCGGGACCTTTGCCTTTCGCGGGCAAACACAGTTTTAATCTGCCAGGAAGTTTCATATCAGCGCACACTCCGCTGCAGAGCGAAAATCTCATTCTAAAGTTAAGTATTGTCAATTTGCTTTATTGAAATAAAACTGTTAACGTTATTTTCTTGAATTTTTGTATAGCATTCCGAGCACGCAGCATCCTTTAGACATCCTATATGGGACAAGTGGGCAGGACCCCACATGTCACTATACAGTATTGTAACGTTGGCTCTTAAAGGCGACTTCCCACTACTATCATGAAACATCAACTCACGAATGAAAACATCGTTCACAGAAGCTCTGTTCTTTGTACCATATCTAAAATATAATATGTAATACAACGTGCTTACAGTTGCACTGTAGTTACTGTTAGATCAGTTTTAACCTGTGGTGCATTCAGCTGTCTTTTATCGTCTCCCTCTATTGAAGGCAGCCACTAATTTAGTTCGAGATTCGGCAATGACGGCTGGAATCTCATGGCACCGAAGTTGGAAACTGCTTATTTTCTCTCGTGGATTTCACTTCCACATAGCGACGGCCGTACATTCGAATTCACTAGGCGCATAGCGTCAGTCTGTTGCCCATATTTCCTAGTGAAGATCTCACAGAACAGGAGCTTATAGGTGTAAGTGCTCTTGATAGGTAGGTGCAATGCCAACGATCTTTGATTTAGAGTTCATATTTACGCCACATGCGTAGTCATTTTATGTTCAACAGTAATTTGATAACCAACATTCTCCACAGTCGTCGCAACCTCCTAGTAGGTCACAGTAAGAGTTCGTGGAGTCTCATTCGGCGATTATCCTGCTAAAATGAGCATAGAACTTCCTGTTCGCAGATAGTGGTTAGGAAATAAGTCTTGGGTAATTGTTTTGTATTGTATTATATGTTTACCGGGGACACAAATGACGGAGAGGTTCCGTCCCCGCCGCAGCCGCAGTGGTCCACAACCGCACGACGACTACCGCAGTCCACTTAACCCCTCCGCCGCCCCACACCGAACCCAGGGTTATTGTGCGGTTCGGCCCCCGGTGGACCCCCCAGGGAACGTCTCACACCAGACGGGTGTAACCCCTATGTTTGCGTGGTAGAGTACGTGGAGAACTTGTTTGCGCAGCAATCGCCGGCATAGTGTAACTGAGGCGGAATAAGGGGAACCAGCCCGCATTCGCCGAGGGAGGTGGAAAACCGCCTAAAAACCATCCACAGACTGGCTGGTTCACCAAACCTCGACACAAATCCGCCGGCCGGATTCGTGCCGGGGACCAGGCGCTCCTTCACGCCCGGAAAGCAGTGCGTTAGACCGCGCGGCTAACCGGGCGGGCCTTGGGTAATTAGAGAAAGCGCATGGATAATGTGGAAACCACCAAATATAAGCTTACCGGTTGAAATACGAGTCACCTAATAAAAAGAGTACACTGGTCACTATGGAGCGCTGTAGGTGATGTAGAACCGCACGTCACGAAAGTAAATAGGTGTGTTCGTGACGGTCAGTTGTGTGGAATCAGAACGGTGGGTCAACACGAAGAGGTGACAGAATGGCAATCGACTTCAAACCCCACAGGAGTTGCTGCTGCCAGTGAACGCAGATCCATCTCAACCGGTTTCCCCGAGCAAACACTGCGGTCGTTTGCGGTCAGGTAACTCGCAAAATGTCATAAAAGAGCACGTAATGACGGAGCCAAATAACGCAGCAATTTAACCATAGTTGACAGTAAGCATGTCGTGTACAACGACGAGTTATAATTTTTCAAGTAATGGAAGGCGTAGAGCGTCCTGAGAGCACAGTGAGGCATTTAAGCTGCAATGTGTGGTGATTGTAATTCAGGGCTGATGTTGTTCAATTGTTTTGGGGTTATTTTTCGTATAACGACTCGGATCCACTCATTCATGTTGTACAAGTTTAAATGGTAGGAAGCAAGGATCTAAGAGTGGTAAGGTGTTGAGCATAAAGAACATAATCTTGAAACATTTTCATTTATTTATCACAAACGCCAAGTTATAAATTACAAAAGCAAGGAATTCTTATCTGCCACAGAGGCCATGTTAAAGAAAATAAGTACGAATCATTAAATTGATGCACCAAAAAAAAAAAAAAAAATTTAAAGAATATTTTCTATAATACACTCCTGGAAATTGAAATAAGAACACCGTGAATTCATTGTCCCAGGAAGGGGAAACTTTATTGACACATTCCTGGGGTCAGATACATCACATGATCACACTGACAGAACCACAGGCACATAGACACAGGCAACAGAGCATGCACAATGTCGGCACTAGTACAGTGTATATCCACCTTTCGCAGCAATGCAGGCTGCTATTCTCCCATGGAGACGATCGTAGAGATGCTGGATGTAGTCCTGTGGAACAGCTTGCCATGCCATTTCCACCTGGCGCCTCAGTTGGACCAGCGTTCGTGCTGGACGTGCAGACCGCGTGAGACGACGCTTCATCCAGTCCCAAACATGCTCAATGGGGGACAGATCCGGAGATCTTGCTGGCCAGGGTAGTTGACGTACACCTTCTAGAGCACGTTGGGTGGCACGGGATACATGCGGACGTGCATTGTCCTGTTGGAACAGAAAGTTCCCTTGCCGGTCTAGGAATGGTAGAACGATGGGTTCGATGACGGTTTGGATGTACCGTGTACTATTCAGTGTCCCCTCGACGATCACCAGTGGTGTACGGCCAGTGTAGGAGATCGCACCCCACACCATGATGCCGGGTGTTGGCCCTGTGTGCCTCGGTCGTATGCAGTCCTGATTGTGGCGCTCACCTGCACGGCGCCAAACACGCATACGACCATCATTGGCACCAAGGCAGAAGCGACACTCATCGCTGAAGACGACACGTCTCCATTCGTCCCTCCATTCACGCCTGTCGCGACACCACAGGAGGCGGGCTGCACGATGTTGGGGCGTGAGCGGAAGACGGCCTAAGAGGGTGCGGGACCGTAGCCCAGCTTCATGGAGACGGTTGCGAATGGTCCTCGCCGATACCCCAGGAGCAACAGTGTCCCTAATTTGCTGGGAAGTGGCGGTGCGGTCCCCTACGGCACTGCGTAGGATCCTACGGTCTTGGCGTGCATCCGTGCGTCGCTGCGGTCCGGTCCCAGGTCGACGGGCACGTGCACCTTCCGCCGACCACTGGCGACAACATCGATGTACTGTGGAGACCTCACGCCCCACGTGTTGAGCAATTGGGCGGTACGTCCACCCGGCCTCCCGCATGCCCACTATACGCCCTCGCTCAAAGTCCGTCAACTGCACATACGGTTCACGTCCACGCTGTCGCGGCATGCTACCAGTGTTAAAGACTGTGATGGAGCTCCGTATGCCACGGCAAACTGGCTGACACTGACGGCGGCGGTGCACAAATGCTGCGCACCTAGCGCCATTCGACGGCCAACACCGCGGTTGCTGGTGTGTCCGCTATGCCGTGCGTGTGATCATTGCTTGTACAGCCCTCTCGCAGTGTCCGGAGCAAGTATGATGGGTCGGACACACCGGTGTCAATGTGTTCTTTTTTCCATTTCCAGGAGTGTAGAACAGAATTCCTTTTTTAAATGAAATGAAAAGAAATTCTTTGCAATTTATGAGCATTTGAAAATCGCCCAAAGCCAGCCACTTAAATAAACAACATTGTTAGAATGTGGATAAAATGGCAAATGGAACAAGATAAAAGAAATGTGACTTCTAAAAGTACGAAAGGTAGCACTAACAAATCATCAGGCATTACCAATTACTTGTTCGAGGCAAATAAAGGGGCTCAAGCATATGAAAACCGAATCCAGAAAGTTGCCAAGTTCAGAACAGATTCTAAAACATACACACAGAAAAAATACATTAAATTTACTTCACATAAATGTAAAATAGCACAGGAGCCCCCAAACGTGACAGAGGAAATTCGGCGAGACAATTCAGTAAGTTTGACCCACTTCTTGTCGTTATCAGAGCGGAATTTACGTAGCAGAAATAAATTGCAACATAGAAATGGACCTTTCTAACCTTAACAGGCAGTGAAAAAGTCAAGAAAAACTTAAATCCGGAAAGTACACGCACCAGCAGTACTGTTGAAGATCAAGGTTAACAGGCGACAGAAAAACTCAAAACACTCGTACCCATAGTGCTGGTAAAGTACAAAGATTTTGCAGAGAGACAAGATAAAATGTTATAGATCTCTTACTCTCAAGTAAATGCTTCAGTCAGGCACGCCCCTATTACCAGTAGGCTGATCCGCGTTAAAGACTTTGGCCAAACATGGATGAGCAGTGCAAAGCAAATGAGCTTACGGTGAAAAGAAAAAAAATTAAAAGAAATTTAGTAGCGAAGCTAAGGGGTTTTCACTAAACGTGGCGAACATTTACCTGCATGAAGCTCACCCTTGTTCCTCCGTCGGGTGCAGGAGAATAAGGGACGGCATCTGTGGCCACGTACACCACCCAAGGCAGCAGGAAGCAGGGCTAGTGGAACTCCAGAGAATGGCCCGGCACCGCACAGACTGAGGGAAGCGCTGACTCTCCCGTAGGCGTAGAAGCGCAACCCAAAGTAAACACTCCACATGCAAATTCAGCTAGCAGACGTTGGTGGCTATTAAGCCCAGGCAGCTATCTAGCAGAACTCCTTCCGAGTTACTCAGTCTCCAGTAGGCAGCAGGAGAGTGAGATGCGTGCGCTCTTAAATGCCACTCGAGGCGCTGAAACGCGTCACCTCGTGAGACGCCAAAGAAACCGTTGCCAAGCAACGAAACTCAAATAGGTTTCGAAAGCATACATATCGACGCGAGCGCGCACACGGCTCACGAGAAGTGGGATTTCTCCCTTAGTGTTGATGTGGACATCTCGAACATGTTGTGTTCATATTCAGGCGTTTATACATATATACAGAGAAACGTTACTTAAAAATAAACCGTCTTAACCTAGATTAACATAGAACTCTTTGTCCACCGTTTGTTACTGTTGTGGCTGGTATGGCATTTGGGGGAAGGGGGGCAGTGGATGGCCAAAAATTGATGTCAGTGATGTCTTCTGCTGTTTTTCTTCTTTCTCCTTGTAGTTGGCTATGTATATCACAGCCTGTACAGGTTGCAGATAGTTTTGTATTACTTGAGTATTGCGAAAATAGCGTGAAAGGCTTTTATATGACAACTGATCACTTACGATTTCATCGCCTTGCAGCTTCACTTGCATCACTGGTGTAATGGCAGGGCTGTTGAGCAATATTACAGTATTGCACATCAATGAGTAGCTTCAGTTGGATACAGCATTCCTGAAGATACTTGTGGGCTCTGTTCCCCGTCGAAGTGAGGCCACTGTCAATACCAGAGGCGGTGTGCCACGCTACTAGTGTGATGTCTCCAGGGGATGGCCAATTGTACTGCCTGATGTGCTTAAGTTTCGCAATAACTAGATTAATAAACGACTGTATTTTTTCCCAGATAAAGGTACAATTAGTAAGACAAACATATTTCTTGTACTTTATGATTATAACACGCCGCACATTCAGTCTCCGCTGTTAATCGCTGAATACTGACAAAGCAAATGTGAGATTTTCAGTCCCAGTTGCACATTTTTAATTACGTAGATTACATGTTTCGATCACTCAGGATCATCTTCAGAGTTAAACAATTTCGTCGGCAATCCGTCTGGTCTATTCAGAAAGACATATCAGAGTAATGTACTCTATTTTCTGAATAGATAAGACGGTTTCCGACGAAATACTTAGGTCTGAAGATGACACTATTTGACAGAAACTTGGAAACTAATTACAAATGTGGAACGGAGACTGAACAATAAATGAGAATTATTTTAAATGTTAATACATTTACTATCACGTGAAGAATATCTCGGCTGTAACGAAAATTTGAGTTTTCGTTTACCAGTAATGCAAGTCACAGTCGATAACTTATGAGCAGGTGTCACTGGTAAACAACAACTTTTTTTCGAGGTCATTGCCGTGCTGGAATATTCATTTGCAGTACTCGAAACGACGTAAACAGTCTCTGCAGCATAGCTTCTGATTTAATGAGGCATGGGAGATTGATATTTGTCTGCTACGAATATGCAAAATCTTTCTTTGATGGATATTATCTTATTCTTGTATTTCATGAGCTCTTACACGTAGGGTTATTGTAGAAGCCATAGCATCAACCAGTACTTCTACTGTTCTATTGTAATTTTGAACTCAATTCCTGCAAAGTAAGTGAAGTCACAACGAGGAGCCGAAAATTTTGTACTGCACAGCTCCCAGGGGTACCCCAGATTAGGATGTATATTCAGTTCCCATACATATTTAACAATTGCGAAGTATTGTCAGGTTAGTTAGCATAGAATATATGTCTGTTGCTGTTCGTCAAATGAGCGACATATTGTGAATGTAACTAATCATAGGGCGAATACTTTGCAGACGTGAACTGAGGGAATTGGCATGAAATGCCCAATATACACGTCCTTTTTACGTGATGTATAGACTTCAAGGAGTTTTTACTGCAACTCGCCCTGTGTGACTCCATGTATTAAATCACTTATGTTGTGTCTTGCCCACTCGTCTAACATAGGGTGCCTAGGAAAAATGCTTTCTCGAATCGCTAGGCTACAACTGAAGCAAATAGTGTTAAGGGGAGGTTTACTATCTTTGGCCCGAAAAAAGCATGCTATTTGAGAATTTTTTTCTCTGGATGTATTATAGACACCAACGTCAAATTTGGTCAAAATCTGTATTGCTATTTCCTCTACAAACTGGAATTTTTTCGACCGGAAATGTCGAAGAGCAAAGGCGGAAGTGCCTTATGAACGAAACAAAATTTCGATGTAGACCTCCACGCACGGTATGTCACAGGTCAGCCGGCTCCTCTGAAATCAAAATGGAGTTGACGTTAGCGAAATATATAAGATTCTTTAGATTTGTACCTCACTTAAGTTATTTGGACCAAAGGAAACAAAATGCCGACCATTTGAAAAAATAGGGTTTTTTCATCGATGTTTCGAGTTTGTCAGCCAAGTAAAAATATTTATAGTTGATGGATCGGAATAAAAGTGGTACATCTCCTAGATAATTTAGTCAGTTTCGTCGGAAACAAAGGATCATGCCAATTGGTTCAGTAGATTTGAAGTTACCATACTGCGCCAAAAAAGAAAGTCATTTCGAGAAAAACGCGTTTGAAGTTTTGACTAAATATAAATGCAACATTATGCAACTTACGTTCAATCTGCTATTGCGGGTCCATAAACTATTCCGTTCCGTATTCTGAAAAACCGTTTCAGGAGTGGATTCTAAACACTTTTTTGGATTCAAAAATGCAATTTTTAAAAGAATCGATTTTTTGAACCATAAGATAGTAAACCTCCCCTTAACGATATTTTATTACAGTGGGATAAGTGACAATACTTAACATTGAGAAATTTACAGTTGAATGTCGCAAGCAAAGGGTGACATGGAACATAAGCAATCTCTTCAGTATATTTATTTATTGCTAAATTATAGACCTGTTACCTGATGTTTAAAACAGGTCGTACATCTTACAATTTTCGTTTTTCATCTTTTTACAGTTTTCTTTCCTTCTGTTTTATCTACAACATTTACAAAGAATGGTACTTTTCAAAATAACAATAATTTAAGGTTGAAATATAAATAAAATTTTGTGGTTCTTTAAGAAGAATATAAATAGAAGATAGGATAGATGAGAGATTTATTAGTACCATCACCGAATGTGACTGACGGTGAATACCTCGGAATGGTTTCTTCGAGCCGTTGACCGCCAGTCACACACACACACACACACACACACACACACACACACACACACACACACACACACACACACAAATGGTTATTAGGAGAGAAATAATGTTGCTTATCCTATTTGTTACTAATCCTATGTATTAACTACTTTAGGTGCCCATCCATGTACAGCATTTGGTGTTTTCTTGGCTAGATTGCCAGCAATTTGCTTATTTACTGTTACATCTCAGTTTCCTCCTCCTGTTCCTCCTCATTGTCACTATTCTCGTTGTCACTGTGGGTATCGCTGTCCATCCTCTGGAGATTTCTGTTACGCTGCACATAGGCATGTCTGTGATATCGTGTCCGCATATACTCTTCATGTGTTGTTTTTGAAATACTGTTTGTCAGTGCGTTTAATTGTGCCCATTGTTCTTCGTCTCTTATTGCTGTGTATATATCTATGTGTGTATCTGTGTAATCTAAGTGTAGTGTATGTCTATTGTTCTGGGGAACCTTCTTCCCCGCATGTGCATGTAGGTGTCCGCCTCAGACTCACGCGGTTTAAGTGCGTGGTATAAGGTCCGTGTCCGGTTAAGAAATGTACCATACCGCGGCTGGGATCGATATGTCTCATTCTCAACCGCTCCCTTACGTCAGGGAGGACGTCGTGCAGTCTACATCCCTTATCACTTACATTCCACTCACCTTGCCATGTATCCAAACGCCAACTTTTAAGGTGACGAATAACCATCACATGGAAAACCCTACGACACACGTAAATGTGAACAGTACATCAAACCAGTCAAATTTGTCTCGGGAGGCACTCTTCATCCCGGGAAAGAGGAACAAGGAACAGACAGGCACGCAGTCCCTGAATCAAAACACATCGAAACACTCAGGCTACAGACCAATACAAAACTCAAAACTACCGGACCCAAACTTATAAAATAGACAAATTAGAGGAGGACAAATCTGAGGGAGAGACATGTGACATTTGCAACGATATCAACGTGCGTCTAGCAACAATTTCCACTCCAAACACAAACAAAGACAACATAACACATACAGTCAGTCTCATACAAATCACCACCATCGCCGACACCACGCCAGCAAGCACAACCAACATCAGTGAAAAACGTGTGTAGGCAAACAGCATTGAAGAGGCGTGTGACAAAACGAAAAGTAACCGTGTGACATCCCAAAGAGGTCTTAAAATGTCCCCCAATCAGTGGCCAACACCAAGCCACAATCCGTCTAGTACCACCTCAGAGACCGCAACAGAAACCAGCACTAACAGCAAGCCAGCTGCACCTAATTATGATAATTTAGAACTTAACTTCCTTTTAAGTAGCCTAGAGAAAAAAAAGATACTGCAGACAGCGCAGCGGATGCTACTTAGATTGTGCCATCCAAAGGGAGATTCTCTCTGTTTTCCAGTAACTGAGCAAACAGACAGAATCATCCTAAAGACAGAAAATATTCCTACATCAGCAGAGACGCTGCTCGATCTCATGTCCAGGTCTGCCTGCGCAGGTCAGAATCTTTCGACTTGGACAAAATATATATAGATCATGTAAGAGCACACGGACGAACATATTTTGATTACTCACAGACTGGCAGTAAATGTTTTGTACACGTAAAACACCCAGAACACATAGAAAAAAAAATGAATATCTTACAACATAATAAAAAAAACAGTACGACAGTCAGCGCGGAAATCCCTAAAATAGCACAAGACCTGAAGGCAGACATCATTTGCTTACAAGAACCTTATAATAGAAGCGGGCAACTGATATGTCTACCAAAACATGCTACCACAATAACAGGCAGCAATTACTGTAAGGCTGCAATAGTAATTCTAAATAGACCTTATACCATAATTAAGGTAACACAGTTATGCAATCAACACTTGGTTACCATAGAGATAACTAACGGGAACGTCACATGGGTTATTGCATCCATGTACGTCCAATACAGCCATCAAATACAGCCGTATGCAGACTACATCAGAGACCTAGTAATGTATTCCAGAGGCAAAAAATTAGTGATAAGTGCTGACATTAATTCCAGATAGACCCTCTGGAAAAGAGACAGAACAGATGACAGAGGACGCATAATCACCGATCTAATACAAGAAACACAATTACATGTAATGAAGACGGAAGGACCTGTACCAACATATGCAGGGTTCGATGGTACGAGCAGTAATTCGACTTCACACTAGCAAATAATGCAGCAATGGCATACGTAACAAACTGGACTGTACACGACAACATAACCAGTAGTAATCATAATGTCATAACATACACACTAACTCACACTCAGAACACTATGACCAAATCACATACCAGACAACTGCTGTTGCACAAAGCAGACTGGAACAAATTAACGGAAATTATCCAACGACACGATCTACAAAACATCAATGGAAGTATCGATTATAGAGTACACAAGTTAACACAGGTGATACAACATGCACAAAACAGTTCAATACCGACAGCAAAGAACACAAATTGCTCACCAGTACCATGGACCAACGAACTTACGAGACTCAAACAAGACGCAAGACGCAAACGAAAATTATATCAAAGGGCGATAGCAGATAGGGACAGACGAATAAGACTTTAAGCATATAGGCATGCACAAAACTTATATAGACAGACCCTAAACAACACGCGTAGACAACAATGGGAGCTATTTGGAACAACACAAACAGAGCAAAATATATGGGGGGAACCATACAAAACACTGACAGAGAAGATAAAACCCCCACTAGTTCTGGGAACGCTAAGGCAGGATGACGGCACGATGACGAGGGGATGGAGGAATACAGCGGAGTTTCTGATGTATAAACTGCTCCCTGACGACGTTATCGATACAGACACACAATACCATGCAACACTAAGAGAAAACCTACACACACCATACAACAGTGCAACTGTCACCTGTCCTTTTGCGCAAGAAGAGGTTGCTCTAGCAATCTCAGAGCTCAAAAACAAAAAAGCACCTGGACCAGATGGTATCCACTCGGAAACACTGAAAAAACTAGCACCGCAGATCACCCCGTTCCTGACAACGTTACTGAACGATGCCTTACGGCTGGGCAGGGTACCTACAGTATGGAAAACCTCCAAAGAAGTCATTATTAAGAAATCAGCGGACAGGGATCCGTCAGATCCAAAGACTTACAGGCCAATATGCCTAATAAACACCCTAGCAAAGATTCAGGAAAAGCTACTGTGTAAGCGCCTGCAAACACACAGAGCTCTCAGGGGTATGAGCCAACACCAGTTCGGTTTCAGAACTGGCAGATCAATAAATGATGCCATCAACCAGGTCCTGCACATGCTTAACACCACAAAACAGAAATACGCCATGGTAATAATGATAGACATTGCCAGAGCATTTGATAATCTCTGGTGGCCCACAATGTTTCAGAGGCTAAGACATCTGGAGGTACCGCAGTCACTGTACAACAGTTTTCTAGACTACTGTAAAGACCGCGTAGTCGAATGGCAGATGGACAGCTGGAAAGTAATTAAAAGAATTACCAAAGGCTGTCATCAAGGGTCGATCTGCGGCTCCATCTTCTGGGACATAACAATCGAACCCCTCCTACAGCTTCTGGATGGGGATGACAGGTCAGACGGAATTGTTGCCTACGCAGATGACCTATTAGATGTAGTCACTGCAAACAACAGAGCCCAGTTAGAAGAGAAAGCCAGTGGATTACTACAAACAATTACTCAGTGGTGTCACAACAACAAACTCAGGATAGCCGAAAACAAAACAACATACACTTTACTGAAAGGATCACTGCAAAGGAATGCTTCGGTTAAAATTGGGGACACAAACATCAAACGAGCACGCATTACGCGCCATCTTGTGGTACACATAGATGAAAAATTGAATTTCCACGAACACATAAGGCTAACAACAGACAAAGCAGAAAAAATACTCCACAAACTGGTGTGGCTAAATTCAAAACGGTACAGACTACCTCTACCAGTCATACGTACATACCACTGTGCGCTCTTCGAATCAGTACTCAGCTTTGCAGCTAGCACGTGGGCACATAGACTGAACGTGGTCACCAACAAAGCATCCGTCAGACGAGAGCAGCGAAGTGTCCTACCTAGGCTATCTGGAGCCTTCGGTACCACCTCAGCGGATGCACTGTGTGTGGTGCTCGGAATATGCCCCATAGATATCACGATCAAATACAGAGCTGCAAGGTACTGGTTAAAGGTGGGGAGACTAGATAAGGTACACACAATAAGCGGTGTGCCCAGAGAGTATATACAACACCTAACACAAGAGAAACAAAATAGTTTTTAAATCGCTGCTGTAGACATTATAGAACGGCTAGATTCCAAGTGGGCTGCGGCCAGGAGGAGCGGTGCTTATGTTCTCTTCGTCTAGAGGCCGCTGCTGTCTCGGTGTCGTGCTAGAGAGGGGTCGGTCAGCGCACCATTGGTTGACGTCATCTGACAGCCCTATCTGCTGTAACATTCGTGACCGACGTGCAGGTGCTTGACGTTACGCCAGAACAACTTACGAATCACTTAATGTCATTCTATTTTCACATCTTTAATTTCCTTGCAAGCAGAGTAACAGCACTGTGTGTGTGTGTGTGTGTGTGTGTGTGTGTGTGTGTGTATTTTGCAAGAGTATGTGGTAAGATTAATGCCAGAATTACAATCCTTTAAAAGCAGACATGAAATTATACATGGAAATTAGCTTTTGTGCACATTTCGTCACGTTCTATTTCATTTCTGGGTGTCAGATATCGAATCAAATACTTATAAAATTTTCTGAACTAAAAGTAGATAATCATGTCGGCCAGATATTGCCTTGAAGTAATCTCACAGTGAAGATATAGGTCGTATCACAATATACAGGGTGTTACAAAAAGGTACGGCCAAACTTTCGGGAAACATTCCTCACACACAAATAAAGAAAAGATGTTATATGGACATGTGTCCGGAAACGCTTAATTTCCATGTTAGACCTCATTTTAGTTTCGTCAGAATGTACTGTTCTTCCTCCATTCACCGCCAGTTGGCCCAATTGAAGGAAGGTAATGTTGACTTCGGTGCTTGTGTTGATATGCGACTTATTGCTCTACAGTACTAGCATCAAGCACATCAGTACGTAGCATCAACAGGTTGTCCGCCCCAGTAGCACATCGCTGTACTTGTGCTTCGCCGAGTGCCGTCCGTCCGTTAATCTCCGTGTTCGTTCCTGTTCCTTGTGATCTGATCGCTCTTTCTGGTCTTGCTGCTGCTACTTGGAATTTCGGTTGTTTAACCGAAATTGCTTTGCTGGATTAACCATGGCTACAAACCTCAGGAAGAATACTCTGGTATTTGCTTTTGACAAAGAATCCCGTCCTGTTCAGCCAACATCCCTGGAAATAGATGACTGGATTACACAGGTAATTGGTCTAAATTCTGAAAACGTTCATACCTGGCAACTGGATCAGGAAAAATACTGTGTTTTTGTCAAGTTAATCAGTGCTTCGACTGTTGATAAAGTGTTACGAAAGTGGGGCTATGAAGTAGATTTTGTGCATAGAAATGGTTATAAAAGTAAGGTTTCCATCTATAGAGCGGACATTCATTACAAAACCGTTCGTGTCTTGAATCTCCCCATTGAAATTGAAAATGATAAGATTAAGGAAGCTCTTTTAAACTACGGAGACGTTAAATCAATTGCAAATGAAAGATGGTCGCCTCGCTTTAAACTGCAGTGTTTTAACGGGGTCCGCTGTGTAGAGATGGACGTTAAGACGAATATTCCGTCTCACATAACTGTTTGTGGGTATAAGGCACAAATTGTTTATACAGGTCAGGAAGCTACATGTCATATATGTAACGAAACCGGCCACTTCAGACAGGAATGTCCGCGGCGAACTGTTGTGCTTAAAAGTAATTTGATACAGCGTCAGAAGCTTACCTTAAATGATCTGTTACCAAAGAATAGCCCCGAACAACTGGTTGAGGATGTTAACGCAGCGGGACAAGCTGATGTCTCCCTTCACGATAACAGTCAATTTCCCCCGTTAACAACAAAAGGAAACCCCGTTGCCACTACTCGTGAAACTGAAATGCAACCGAAAAAACGACCTCTGGAGATAACTGATAGTTGTTCAGAGGACGAGCTGTCTTGTCCAACTCCCTCACTTCGCAAGCAAAAGCAGTGCGATGAGAAGGCAGAGGAACCTGAAGGCAAAATGCGAATGGAAACTAATGAACAGTAAGATAATACACATATGGTACCAGAAAATGAAAGGGGTGTAAGCAGCATTAATTTGCAAGAAACAACAGGTGCAGTAGCCGATTGCAAAGATCAGAATCTATCTGTTAATAAACAAATTCAGGGAGAGGATGCAAAACTGCAGTCTCCATTTGTTTCCCTCGATCAGAAAGTGAGTGAAATTAATAAAGAACGAGGAAGTGGTGGCCAAACTGAAATCACGGTCAACACCTCAGGGCAGGCGCCGGCAACCGAAATTGCTAAAGCGTCTGCTGCTGCTCCAGATAAGCCGCGAAGTAAAATACCGACGCAACCAAATGAGAATGTAGCTCGTAACCAAGGGAAGGGAAAATCCAGTCGGGGCGACCCAAGCCCAAAGAATGTTCAGTCCGAAACGGTCGTACACGAATCACTGGAGGAAAAATCAGAAAGTTTACCAGGAAATCAGTCTGCTTGCGGTACAAGAGAAAACATCAGAAGTAGAAAAAAACGGGACAGTAACTAATAAACTGATTGAAGTGTTATTCCATGTTCAGCCTTCCGAGAAAACTGTTACAGCTTAACTGAACCCTGAACCACAGTAAACTACATTAGTTCAACAAATCAACTACATAGTGACAGCACAATGACGCAATCTTATTCTGTCACCACTATAAACAAAATAAAATCACGACCGGTTTGAAATTATCGGCCCTTAAGGAATTTTTGTACGAATCCGCGACTGATATTGCCCTGTTACAAGAAGTTCTAATTTCGGATTTGGTAATTCCCGGTTTTGTCAGTTACATCAATGTGTCTCCCGAAACAAGTGTTGGAACAGCTATTTTGGTAAGGGAAGGGATTACAGTAAGCGAGGTGGAACGACTGGAATCCGGAAGGGGAATAGGACTAAATATCTATGATGTGACTATCATCAACTTGTACGCCCCTTCAGGAAGTTCTCATCGAGCTGACAGGGCACGTTTCTTCAAAGACGACTTGATATACTTGTTAAGGAAATCACCAAGACAGTTATTACTTGGAGGTGATTTTAATTGTGTTTTAAATCGAAAAGATCAGTTACCTAATTTTAATTTCTCAAGTGAACTAAAACAATTAGTTACTGGTTTAGAATTAAAGGATATATGGGAAATCAAATACCCCTCCATTGTTGAGTTCACTTATGTCACGGCAACATCACGTAGCAGGATTGATAGACTATATATTTCTAAAAATCTTGTAACTTCCGTGACAAAAGTAGAAACCATTCCTACGTACTTTTCAGACCATTCAAGTGTCTTAGCTTGCATAAATCTAACAAGACAGCCGGTTCGCCGATTCAAGAATCAGTGGAATTTGAACACTTCCTTGTTAGTTAATCATGATTTAGAAGATCTGATTAAAGAAACATGGGCAATATGCCTGCGAGCCCGTAGTAGATATGCCACTGCTATTGACTGGTGGGTTAAAATGGCAAAGCCAAAGTTGAGGAAAGTTCTTATTCAATACAGTGCCCAGAGCGCAAGGGAAATGAAATGCACTATAGAGTATTACTATTCCGTTTTGAGAGATCTATATGATCCAGTCTCAGCAGGTTCCTCACTTCGGATAGCAGACATCAAAAAAGTCAAAGCCAAGTTACTTAATATCAAGAGAAGTCAAATGGAAGGGTTGAAAATAAAATCGAAGGCAACTTCGGTGTCAGCAGATGAAACTACTTCCCTATATCATTTAGTGAAGCATACGAAAAACGGGAGAAGGACTTTTATTGAAGAAATTCGAACAAAACACAGCACGATTCTCAGAACCCAGCAGGATATCATGGACGAGATTTATCGCTATTATTGCGAGCTATATTCTGTACATCAAAGTAGTGATGCTTCCTTGGAAGAATTCCTTGACATCCTAGCCCCATAGCTGACAGAAGATGACAACGAAAATTTTCTCGAGGTTGTCAGTGAAGAAGACGTGTATGAGACTCTGTGCGCCTCGCCACCAAAAAAATCCCCAGGACCGGATGGTCTGCCAGCAGAATTTTACATCCGTTACTGGCCAATAGTGGGTGAGAAAATCACGGACATTGTAAATGAGGTTATTCAGGGTAAAATGATTCCGGCTGAGTTTAAGGAGAGTAAAATTGTTCTGGTGCCAAAAAATAATGGAAACAAAGATTTAAATAATTTTCGTCCAATTTCACTGCTGAATTCTGATTATAAATTAATAGCTAGAATAATAAACAAGAGAATTTCATGCCTTACAGATAAAATTATTAGTCAACATCAGAACTGTGCGCAAGGCAGAACCATTTTTCAAAATCTAGCGGAATTCAGGGATATCATTGCAATAACTTCTGTAACAAACATAAAGTGTGCTTTATTGTTTTTAGATTTTTATAAGGCGTTCGATGTAGTAAACCATGAATATCTTCTACAGACATTGAAGAAAATAGGTTTCAACGATAGGGTTATACAGTTGATTAAGAACATAGCAACTGGAATAAATGCTAAAATAGCGGTGAATTGTCAACAATCCAGGCCGATGCAAATACAACGAGGTGTTCCTCAAGGAAGTCCTCTGTCCATGTCGCTCTTCGCAATTTCGCTGGAACCTTTCCTCCGACATGTCCATGCTACATTAAAAGGCTTAACATTATCAGGAAACAAAACAGTTATAAGAGCCTATGCTGACGATATAGGGGTCATTATAAGGAATAATGACGAGGTAACCACGCTAGCAACAGTGATTGATTCGTACTGTAGAGCATCTGGAGCCAATGCAAACGGAAAAAAAAGTAAGATGTTAAATCTCAGAGGTTTTGATAATATCAACGTCGAGTGGGCAAACTTAGTCCGACAACATAAAACACTTGGGATCACCCTGACAGCATGCCCTATGAAAATGACGGCTTTAAATTGGAAAGTTGCAGCAGATAAAGTGCAAGGAGCCATTGTAGAGAATTTAACTCGATATATGAACCAAGTTCAAAGAACACAGTATATCAACTCATGCATCCTTGCTAAGGCTTATTATACTGCCCAGCTGTTTCCAATACCGAGAATGATAGCGAGGAGAATAATGTCCAAAATCACAAAATTTTTGTGGAGAGGTGAAGTGTTCAGAGTACCTGCTAAAGTAGCCACTTTAGATCCTAAAAATGGTGGACTAGGATTAACTGATATAACGGATAAAGCCTCTGCTCTTTTTATCAAAAGGCAAGTTAATTTAATAAGAGACTCGCGAGAAAGCATAACCAGCCAACTTTTCGACATCATTAAACCTCCAAGCCTGCTTCCCCCGATTGACGTGCAGAATATCAACAGTCGCTTACAGCACGTTAGGATTTTCTATGTTGAGTTTAGTTATGTCAGTGTCGAACTCAGGCAGTCCCGACACTTAACATCGAGAGCCATAATGCGGGAACGAAAGAAAAGCGAAGGAAGAAACAAAATAGAACGACAGTTTCCAAACATTGAGTGGACTGAGATTTGGAAAAACATTAGTTCCAATGTGCTCACGTCTAACATAAAAACGTCATGGTACAAGACAGTTAACAACATAGTTAGCACCAATGAAAGACTGCACGCAATCGGACTCTGTGAAACAAATTTATGTCAACAATGTCATCTAGTTGACACAGTAATTCATAGATATACTTGCAGTGGTCACATGAATAGTTGGAAGTGGATCCGGGAGCAAATAGCTCTGATTACAACAACATCCCCTCAGTATATATCGCTGTCATTGATACACAGGCCTGAAGCACGTTATTTCCCAGAAGCAAAAAATAACGCTGTGTACTGGTTGCTGGGAAATTTTGTTAACTACGTCCTTAACAAATTAGGATCCGATAGCATAATTGAGTTCAAGGTACACATGCTGTGTGAGTTCCACAAAATTAGAAGCTATTCGAATCACAAGAAAAAGTTCGGTAATATGCTAAAAATTGTATTTGAAAGAATGGGCATTGGTTAATATAAAAAAGAAGACTGTGTTGACAGTGATGTATTGTAGTTACCTTAAGGATACTATTTAAGATTTTACAGTATATTTATGATGTGTGCTTTCTCTACTTCAGAGAGTAGTTTTTTGAAATTTATAATCTAATGTACAGAACTTATGTGACATTGAGATTGTGTGTCTAATAGTGCCAAACACAAATCATGAAAGGTGCATTATTGGCTTATACTAGAAATTAGGAAATAGACAGTTTTTATAGAAATCTCCTTATCGATTGGTTAAAACCATAAGATACTATCCGATAAATGTAATATTCAATGGCTGGCACATTGCCCTGTTCATTTTTGCAGTGAAAGACTGATTATATAGATCTGATCACTTCTAATACTTAGATTCAATTAATGTCCAGAAAGTGTAGTTGGAAGGCTAGTCAACTTTATTATATATCTCCTTTCCGCCATTCTCAAGTATTTATGTTTAATTTAATTCTTTCTGGTGATTTAGTCAGTAACACAATCTTCTGTTGTCTTTCCTTAATGTCAGCGCAATTGAAATGATCAAACCGCTTTGTTTAAATAACTTCATGTATGTATAACTTAGTATGTATTTGCAATGTGTAACATTGTTTTTTTAATAAAGGTTTTATATATATATAAAAAAAAAAAGTAGCTGAGTGGTCAGCGTGACGGATTGCCGTCCTCTGGGCCCGGGTTCGATCCCCGGCTGGGTCGGAGATTTTCTCCGCTCTGGGACTGGGTGTTGTGTTGTGTTCATCATCATTTCATCCCCATCCGGCGTGCAGGTCGCCCAATGTGGCGCCGAATGTAATAAGACCTGCGGTATGGCGGCCGGACCTGCCCCGCGAGGGGCCTCCCGGCCAATGACGCCAAACGCTCATCATCATCATCAACAGGTTAGTGTTCATCCCAAACGTGATTTTGCAGTCAGTGCAATGTTTACAAATGCCGAGTTGGTAGATGCCCATTTGATGTATGGATTAGCTCGGGGCAATAGCCGTGGTGCGATACGTTTGTATCGAGACAGATTTCCAGATCGAAGGCGTCCCGACAGAAAGACGTTCGAAGCAATTGATCGGCTTCTTAGGGAGCACGGGACATTCCAGCCTATGACTCGCGACTGGGGAAGACCTAGAACGACGAGGAAACCTGCAATGGACGAGGCAATTCTTCGTGCAGTTGTCGATAACCCTAATGTCAGTGTCAGAGATGTTGCTGCTGTACAACGTAACGTTGACCACGTCACTGTATGGAGAGTGCTACGGGAGAACCAGTTGTTTCCGTACCGTGTACAGCGTGTGCAGGCAGTATCAGCAGCTGATTGGCCTCCACGGGTACACTTCTGCGAATGGTTTATCCGACAGTGTGTGAATCCTCATTTCAGTGCAAATGTTCTCTTTACGGATGAGGCTTCATTCCAACGTGATCAAATTGTAAATTTTCACAATCAACATGTGTGGGCTGACGAGAATCCGCACGCAATTGTGCAATCACGTCATCAACACAGATTTTCTGTGAACGTTTGGGCAGGCATTGTTGGTGATGTCTCGAATGGGCCCCATGTTCTTCCACCTACCCTCAATGGAGCACGTTATCATGATATCATACGGGATACTCTACCTGTGCTGCTAGAACATGTGCCTTTGCAAGTACGACACAACATGTGGTTCGTGCACGATGGAGCTCCTGCACATTTCAGTTGAAGTGTTCGTACGCTTCTCAACAACAGGTTCGGTGACCGATGGATTGGTAGAGGCGGACCAATTCCGTGCCCTCCACGCTCTCCTGACCTGAACCCTCTTGACTTTCATTTATGGGGGCATTTGAAAGCTCTTGTCTACGCAACCCCGGTACCAAATGTAGAGACGCTTCGTGCTCGTATTGTGGACGGCTGTGATACAATACGCCATTCTCCAGGGCTGCATCAGCGCATCAGGGATTCCGTGCGACGGAGGGTGGATGCATGTATCCTCGCTAACTGAGGACATTTTGAACATTTCCTGTAACATAGTATTTGAAGTCACGCTGGTACGTTCTGTTGCTGTGTGTTTCCATTACATGATTAATGTGATTTGAAGACAAGTAATAAAATGAGCTCTAACATGGAAATTAAGCGTTTCCGGACACATGTCCACATAACATATTTTCTTTCTTTGTGTGTGAGGAATGTTTCCTGAAAGTTTGGCCATACCTTTTTGTAACACCCTGTAGAAGGAGATAGAGATCACCGCCTGTTCCACCTCCGGAGAAAGGACCGAACGCGTAGTCCAAATTGTCCAGCAGGTCTGCCGGTTGCAGAGAGAACAGCTTTGCTATGTGATATTGACTCTTACACAGCAAATTTGTTTTAGCTAGGAGAACGTTTGCCGTGCCGACAACAGTGTTTGCGGGCGCTGTTGGCCCGCAGGGAGGGCGCCATACGAAAAAACACGGAGCAGCAAATTGCTTCCAAACCGGGATCTCTGCAGCAGCTTGTTTGCGGACACACAGTGAGAGGAGATGTGTGACGCATTCCTTGGGAACGCTCGGCTCCGTAAACGGCTACGAAAAATACTTTATGGTCATGTAATCCATTAAACATCAGTGTTAGTTTCCTCATAATAGAGAAAATACTAACAATTTTCACTCACCAGTAATTTCTGATGTTGTTGTTGTGGTCTTCAGTCCTGAGACTGGTTTGAAACAGCTCTCTATGCTACTCTATCCTGTGCAAGCTTCTTCATCTCCCAGTACCTACTGCAACCTACATCCTTCTGAATCTGCTTAGTCTATTCATCTCTTGGTCTCCCTCTACGATTATTACCCTCCACGCTGTCCTCCAACACTAAATTGGTGATCCCTTGATGCCTCAGAACATGTCCTACCAACCGATCCCTTCTTCTACTCAAGTTGTGCCACAAATTCCTCTTCTCTCTAATTCTACTCAATACCTCCTCATTAGTTATGTGATCTACCCATCTAATCTTAAGCATTCTTCTGTAGCACCACATTTCGAAAGCTTCTATTCTCCTCTTGTCCAAACTATTTGTCGTCCATGTTTCACTTCCATACATAGCTACACTCCATACAAATACTTTCAGAAACGACTTCCTAATACTTAAATCAATACTGGATGTTAACAAATTTCTCTTCTTCAGAAACGCTTTCCTTGCCATTGCCAGTCTACATTTTATATCCTCTCTACTTCGACCATCATCAGTTATTTTGCTCCCCAAATAGCAAAACTCGTTTACTACTTCAAGTTTCTCATTTCCTAATCTAATTACCTCAGCATCAACCGACTTAATTCGACTACATTCCATTAACCTCATTTTGCTTTTGTTGCTGTTCATCTTATATCCTCCTTTCAAGACATTGTCCATTCCGTTCAACTGTTCTTCCAAGTCCTTTGCTGTCTCTGATAGAATTACAATGTCTTCGGTGAACCTCAAAGTTTTTCTTTCTTCTCAATGGGTTTTAATACCTACTCCGAATTTTTCTTTTGTTTCCTTTACTGCTTGCTCAATATACAGATTGAATAACATCGGGGAGAGGCTACATCCCTGTCTCACTCGCTTCCTAACCACAGCTTCCCTTACATGTCCCTCGACTCTTATAACTGCCATCTGATTTCTGTACAAATTATAAATAGTCTTTCGCTCCCTATATTTCATCACTGACACCTCATAATTGGAAAGAGAGTAGTCCAGTCAACATTGTCAAAAGCTTTCTCTAAGTCTAGAAATGCTAGAAACGTAGGTTTGCCCTTCCTTTACCTATCTACTAAGATAAGTCGTACGGTCAGTATTGCCTTACGTGTTCCAATATTTCTACGGAATCCAAACTGATCTTCCCCGAGTTCGGCTTCTACAAGTTTTTCAATTCGTTTGTAAAGTATTCGCGTTAGTATTTTGCAACCGTGACTTATCAAGCTGATAGTTCGGTAATTTTCACATCTGTCAACACCTGCTTTCTTTGGGATTGAAATTATTATATTCTTCTTGAAGTCTGAGGGTATTTTGCCTGTCTCATACGTCTTGCTCACCAGATGGTAGAGCTTTGTCAGGGCTGGCTCTCCCAAGGCTATCAGTAGTTGTAATGGAATGTTGTATACTCCCGGGGCCTTGTTTCGACTTAGGTCTTTCAGTGCTCCGTCAAACTCTTCACGCAGTATCATATCTCCCATTTCATCTTCATCTACGTCCTCTTCCATTTCCATAATATTGTATTCAAATACATCGCCCTTTCTGCTTTCCCTTCTTTGGTTAGAACTGGGTTTGCTTCTGAGTTCTTGATATTCATACAAGTGGTTCTCTTTTCTCCAAAGGCAGTATCTATCTTACCCCTCGTGAGGCAAGCCTCTACATCCTTACATTTGCCCTCTACCCATCCCTGCTTAGCCATTTTGCACTTCCTGTCGACCTCTTTTTTGAGACGTTTGTATTCCTTTTTGCCTGATTCATTTACTGCATTATTATATTTTCTGCTTTCATCAATTAAATTCAATATTTCTTCTGTTACCCAAGGATTTCTACCAGCCCTCGTTTTTTACCTACTTGATCTTCTGCTGCCTTCACTATTTCATCCCTCAAAGCTACCCATTCTGCTTCTACTGTATTTCTTTCCCCCATTCCTGTCAGTTGTTCCCTTATGCTCTCCCTGAAACTCTGCACAGCCTCTGGTTTAGTCAGTTTAGCCAGGTCCCATCTCCTTAAATTACCACGTTTTTGCAGTTTCTTCAGTTTTTATCCATAGTTCACAACCAATAGATTGTGGTCAGAGTCCACATCTGCCCCTGGAAATGTCTTAAAATTTAAAGCTTGGTTCCTAAATCTCTGTCTCGCCATTATGTAATCTATCTGATACCTTCTAATTCTGATATCGTCTCTAATTGTTTGCTCATGAGCTTAGAGAAAACAGATGCCATTATTTCATGATCTGCAACTGAAAGTGTGGTCTTCAGTTTGTGTAAAATGCTTGGATGGGTGGAGTTTCTGTTGTATTAGGTTTGTGTATAAGTTTGCTGCGTTTTTGTTTTGCATGTTGGTATACCGTTTGCAATCGTTTTATTTATCAATTGTTTGTCATTTTGTTATCTGAAGATAGTGAGTGAAGCTGTGGACCCTAGAGAATGGAGTGCCAAGTGAAGAAATCGGAACATGACAACAAATTTCTCGGTTTGAGTTCAGTATAGGGTGACAGCGGCAGGGGCAACCAGAAACATTCACGCCGTGTATAGGGAACAGTGGCGCCAGATAGGCCACGGAAAGAAAACGGTCTTCTCATTTCAATGAGGACCGTTTTGACGTTAGTGACTCTCCACGTTCAGAAAAGCTTTTGGGTTTGGTGAAGATCGTTTAAATGCATTACTCCAGAATGATCCACGTCAGCGTTCTCGAGAATTGGCAAATGTGATGAACTGTAATCGCTCCACCATCGTGCGACATTTGTATGCGATGGCAAGGTTCAAAAACCGAGTGTATGGTTCCCACACGTTCTAAGTCAAAATCACAAAAATCAGTGGGTGAGCATATGTGCATCTCAGCTTGCTCTCCATCAATTGGCTAGTGAACAACAGTGGCCATTCCTATCTTGTCTCATTACTGATGACGAGAAATTGTGTCTTTATGCTAAAATAGGGAAAATAAAGGAATCATTGAGTCCAAACAATGCAGCAAATCCCCGTACAAAGACCTGCGAGCATTCACAAAAGATAATGTTACACCTCTGGTTGAACAGCGACGGTGTGCTATGCTACAAATTGTTTTCTCATGGTGTAAAAATCAACTGCTGATATTTATTGTCAACAACTGAAACGTTTTGCAGACGCAGTCTAAGAACAACGACCAGAAAGACTGCGTGGAGTGATGCTCCCCCACTATAACGACCCCCCCCCCCCCCCCCCCCCCCCGTCTCCCGCATTCTGATAGTCTGAACAAAAACACTAAACAGGATGGGCTGGGACGTCATTCCACACCCGCCTAATTCACCTAACATTGCTCCCTCAGATTTTCATCTTTTTCGTTACCGATAGAAAAAGCTTAAAGGAACTTGCTTACACGACGAAAATGCGCTCCGAACATCGCTCCAACTGTTCTTCACCCCAAAACCTTGTGGTTCCTACAGTCGTGGAGTCTAAACATTACCCCAGAGTTGGCAGACTATTGTAAATAGTGAAGTAGAATTTATTATTGATGAAAAAAGTCACTGTTACGTGTATCTGTTGTATTCATGAAAATCATGGGAAAACGCTACTAACTTATGCACGAGTCTAATACTATGAAGTGTGTCCCCTTAATCTTGACCACCGCAAATATTTTTTGTCCAGAAGCAAAATAAAATATACATATATCTAGGAAATGTTTTTTAGCTATCAGGAGTCCATAACCAACACGACTGCATTTCTTTTATGTTCGTTCGTTAAGATTTGAATAGCAGTACGTCTTTTCTAGTTATCTGTGTCTTCAATTCGCTATGGAACGAAATAAGAATCTCCGACACACCACCTCCTGTCAAATGGCTTCAAATGGCTCTAACCACTATGGGACTTAACATTTGAGGTCATCAGTCCCCTAGAACTTAGAACTACTTAAACCTAAGGACATCACATACATCCATGCCCGAGGCAGAATTCGAACCTGCGACCGTAGCGATTGCGCAGTTCCAGACTGTAGCGCCTAGAACCGCTCGGCCACCACGTCCGGCCACCTCCTGTCAGATCCGATACTCCAATAATAATAAGTACTTCAGGGGGACACAGTAAGTCCCCTGTTATTTATCGTTGCAGCGGAAGAGATTGTAATAATATCCCAAAGTGAGGGTGCAATCTCATACACAAATGGAGACGATGTTCTAATTGTGTCAAAGGACATTAGAAACCTACAAGAAAAAGATAAACGATATGGAAGACTGGAGCGACAAACACTTCAAAATAAATGTTGCAAAAACAGAAATGATGGTGCTCGGAAGCAAAGGAAGAGGACTTGCATGGGTTGAGATCTTTACACTGGAGAGTAAACTGAAAATCGTGCCAGACATAAAATATCTAGGTTTCTTGATACAGACAAGTGCAAAATGTTTCACAAAATATGTAACAGAAACCAATGCAAGAAATAATGGCTGTCCATGAAATAGAATATATTAGATCCCTCAGTCTGGAGATATCAATGGCACTACTCACAGCCAAAATCTTACCAATACTGACCAAGGGCGTAGTAATCATCGGAGCACATCTCACGATGTGCCATCGGAGTGTTCAGATCAATACGATCCACTGTCATGTACCTGTTGGTGAGGGAATCATCTCTCATTAAAGACGTACGGACTAAACCCCCTCTCCCCCTTGCGCTACCTCGGAAACAATGAATGAGGATACCCTCTGGAGGAGGTGTTGCTAAGACACAAGGGTCCTGGAGTGAAAGGCATAATCATTAAAAAAAATGAAATTTACTTCAGTGAGAAAGTTGTACTTCAGCACTTGAGCAATGCACACAGTTATTAAGAAAAACAGCCTTTGCAGCTAGCCGCTATGTGGGAATGACCACATAAGCCATACACAACACTCAAAATACTAAAATATTAATCGGCGCGGTGCCACCTTAAAACATTCCTGCTTGAACCGGCAGCAGCAATTCAAACTGCCATTACATGCAGTATAAAATACGATAAATTTATCATTGATCTGAAGATTGCTTAGACAAAACGAAGTTTAACTGGGCGCTTAGCCATCTTTGAATCAATCTCTATCTAGGCGCTTCAGTCCGGAACCGCGCGACTGCTACGTGCATGGATGTGTGTGATGTCCTTAGGTTTAAGTAGTTCTAAGTTCTAGGGGACTGATGACCTCAGATGTTAAGTACCATAGTGCTGAGAGCCAGTCAATCTCTAACGGCACTAGCCGTTTAAATTTTCCAACTACACATGCAGCTTACACAGATGCTTAGCCCTTATTACATTCTCCAATGAATTTACCAGTTCGAATCGGCACTAGCCGTTTTAACTTCAGGAATATACCAAATTTTTTAAAATTCCGGCCCATGGCCACAAATAACCCAAAGTATTTTTAAAACAACTTCACACCTCTAGTCCCCACTAAACTAAGCAAATTAACAATTTTCCTGAGTAACGACAAATGAATGGGAATTTCGATTTCAGGCACTAATGAAGCTTGACAAACGTCTAACAGGACATCCTCAGACATAGGCATTGATCGGCACAGCACTTGTAAACAATACTTACATTAACTGGTGCCTTCAACCTGACGACACACCCTAATGTACGTAAGTCCAACCGGTCAGATAAACTGATATGGGCATTAACTGCTAGATGCATAGACAAAAATAAGGTTACGACTTGTCAATGGATAAGCCCTCAAACCCTGCAAAAAATTTTAAAAGTATTCAATGATAACACTTTAAACACGAGGTGCGATTGAAGACTAGACATAAACCATTTTACTGCCACAAATTAAAACAACGCAGATGGTAGTACTACCAGAACATGTTAAAGATGACCGTAAGAATAATAACAACAACAGAGAATATTTCAACTAGGCGGCTCTAGCCACTCACATATCAACCAGTAGCCCATGTGCAAAATTTCCTTTGCTAAAACAGTTCACTAGCCTATGTCAGTACCAAACATTTCACTTGAAAAATATCAGAAATAATAACCACTGGGCTAGCACTACAGCCACACAACAGACAGTTTCAATGGCCTTCAGCCGCTCTGCGCTTTAGATGTTTTTAAGCAGATAATAAGTTTAAGTACATAGGAAATATCTACTCGGTACAAAACAGTATTAGGCCAAATGTAGAACGCCTGTTAAGTTTGGTCACAATGCTTTACATATGTCCACTAAGACACAGCTCAGGAGCATACTCCAAGACTGCCACATTTCTAGCCAAATCTGCGCGAGATGTCGCACAAGTGAGCCTCTCAGCACAAGACAACCTGAGTTACGTATAAACCGACAAAATTCTCCAGGAACGATACCTGATGACGTTAGCACGAATCCGAGAATTAACGAGTAGCAGTTCCCACTCCGCACTACGAGACCTTCGGGACGCCATCCTCAGTGGCTTGTGTCGTCCTCGCCAGGCCCCGCCGCCCTCGCCGCTGGTTCACTCCCTCCCACCAGAGTCAACAACACTGGACTCCGCGTCGGCGTGTCACGTGCTGTGTACTTACCGACTCGTCCGCCGCTCGCTGTACTCCCTCCTTTCACTACGCGTGCCACACTCCTCCTTAAAACCACGACCTAGTGACTTCGTGCTTCCTCTAGTCAGGCAGCCAGCGCTGCAACTATCGCTGATGCAAATCGATAGCCAAAAAGAACTCAGCGACACGCATCATAGACAAACCTAATGCTGCCTAACACCAGCGCTGCCAAAAGTGTGCTAAGAACATGAAGGAAAAAAGGAATGACGTATCTCCAGAATTTTACAGTACAGGCGGCATGATGGACAAAGGAAAACTTCGGACTTGGTCATGTGATCACCACAATGGCAGTTCATGGTTTCCACCACCTTATTTGTAACGACACATCATATCATGAACCAAATGTAATGTGTGACTGTAAACTGTGACATCGAATATGCGAACGTTGCCACATAGAATTCTGTATCACAAGGATACGGTTAATAAGTGAGTTACTATGCGAACAATATATATGAAATCTCTAATTTCGTGTTGCAACGGGTCTATTGGGAGTTTGTTATTTGCATTTCTGGAATTTATACATACTATGGATGTCTCAGACGTTAAGTGACAATTTTTAATCGCTTAATATTCTCGCGCAGTCTTTAGTCAGAATAGTTGTGTCGTTGGAAGATGTGCTTGTTTCTGTCATCGCTGCTGGGCAACGAGGAGCGCTGGAGATCTATCTTTAAAGTAGTAGACAGATGCCGAGCGGAGGACTCGTAGCAATGTAGACGTAAAGCTAAGTTCATCTGTGTTTAAGTGAAGTTATCTGTATTTGAATAATGTGAAACAGAGGAGAGGAATTTGGTTGGAGACTAGAATGAAAACAGTATGAAGAGAAATGAAGGTAATATTTTTATTTATTGGCACTGCAGTCGCGTAATTAGAATCATTGTTGAATGACACATCCATAACAGGTACGTTTAGATTTTTCATTGCAGACTGAGTAATTTGCACTGTAAGGTATTTTTCAAAATTATTAATGATTTGTCTTACATCTGTGGGAGTAAGAGTTTGGTATCAGTGTCGCCCTTTATTAATTTGATGAGTGTTGTAACATTAATTGCACACAAGTATTAACACATCAGATAATTAAGAAAACATTTTGTTAAAGAAAGATTTCACGTAAGAGCGTTGTCCACAACTCCACATCCTCAACACAAGTCATTTTTATTTAAAGGAGTGTCTCACTCAGTGATGTGTGGAAAATAGTTTACTTGTTGTCTGGAGCATTGCACTAAGCTCTCATCAACTACAGTTAGTAATTTGCAGCTGGCACACAGGGAGCGGCAAGCACCGCGCTTCCAAGCAATTACATTATGAGATAAAATGTTTTCATTTCGGAATCAGTTCGCTACGAACACGCAGGGACTATTTCATGAACAGCATTATTACGCAGATCACTTACGCACAGGGACCACTTTGTTTAAATAGAGAAATTAATCATAAAGTTCAGGATTTAATCAGTTTGCACATATTTACAAATATTATAAAACAAGGCCAGATTCATGTTGTATTCTAGCAGGCAGATAAAATTGATTTCTCTCGTAGTTGGAATCGAGAAGAGTCAGTCTAAGGTAACAGCAGCAAAGTTAGAACCAACTAACCAAGCCAATACGAAATCTCAAATAAAGTCAAAATAAATTGGTAGAAGAAACTTTCAGTGAATTATTGTAATTGTACTTTGAATCTGCGTGGCTATTTGGCTACATTAACATTCTTAATTCGACAACACCCATCCCCCTCACGACGCGCTCAGAAACGTACCATGTGAACCCAATGTAAAACTTAATAAGAAGTAGAGATCTTTAATGACGTTTTGTAGTGAATCCGCCTGGACAGCCACGGCGTGTTAGTGCGACGCTTTCCGGTCGGGGTGGCCGAGCGGTTCTAGGCACTACAGTCTGGAACCGTGCGACTGCTACGGTCGCAGGTTCGAATCCTCCCTCGGGCATGGATGTGTGTGATGTCCTTAGGTTAGTTAGGTTTAAGTAGTTCTAAGTTCTAGGGGACTGATGGCCTCAGATGTTACGTCCCATAGTGCTCAGAGCCATTTGAACCAGTGCGACGCTTCCGGGATTCGGTTATGCGCCTCGGCGCCAAATTAAATTCATTTGACCGATTAACAACAAGGCCGGTGTATGAGATACTTCTCTCTTACCATAGTTGGTCTTATATTCAGTTATGATTCTAAACAGCAATTCTAGAGGTGTAAAGTTTTACTAAGGCCTAAAAGATTATATTTTTAATTATAACTTTGAAGGTTATTAGTTTAATTAACATATTTCCTTGCCGGCCAGCCTGGATGTGGCTTTTAGGCGTTTCCCACAAACGACTAGGTGAATACCGGGCTGGTGCCCAAGTTGCACCGGAGTTATACTATTCGAAAACTTTCGCACAGTTCTGCACCGGCTAACGCTAGATAAAGACAGATAGGATACACAAATTACGTCTCGAAAGAAGGAGGGGCGGGGTGGGGGGAGGGGGGGGGGAGGAGGGGAGAATCTGGTGGCAACAGAAAGGACACCGTACCACACTCTACAGTAAAATTATCAAATTCAGTAATTAACATGCCGGCCTTGTAAGATACGGGATGAGGCCGGGATGAAGAGGAAGAACGCAGTCTTACAGCACTTTAATCCATAGTGGGCACAGAACGTTGTAGACCATTCAACGGTGCTCGAAATGCTGTACAAGGGCATGCATTTGATACAAGTACTTAACTTCCAGTGTTACACGCTGAAGTCAATTACGAGAAAGCATGATTTATTCCTGAATTTTCACAGGCGTTGCTCGAATATCGCGGTAGAGAACGACTTTGTGCATATCCGAAGCAAAATTCCAGAGAGGTCAAGTCAGGAGATCAAGCATGCCAAACCACTGATCCTCCACGATCATCCCACCTTAGGTTCAGGATACAACGTGCACCCAAGGCACTATGTGCTGAGCGTCCATCATGTTGGTACCAAAGTAGGATTCTGGTTCTCAGCGTTACATCATCCGAGGAAGAATTCAAGTGAACAAGATAGCATATATCCTACCGTTTAGCTTATCATTGATGGAATAAGGGCCCGACATTAACACTATCTAAGCCATCTTGGGTTTTCGCTGGACTATTAATGCTCTTTGTAATACATGTACAATGTTTGAGAAGGATCATTCATCGTTCAAAAGAACAATTGAGAAGAAATTCTGTTTGATGAGGATTTGTTGCTCTGTCTACTGACAGAACTGTAAGTGATTCTGACAATTATCGTTCCGACGCATTTCTTGGTGCAAGGGTCCTTGATAAAGATGGAACTGGTGACTTGCCAGAATGCTATGTCCACTTGTTTTAGAAATGGCAATTTCCTATTCAGACCGTATACTCAAGCGTGGATTCATTGCAGCAGAAGTGAGAACAATAACTTCGGCGGCTTCGTCTGTGCGAGTTCTACGACGACTGCACTGCTTTGGATTGAAACTCCCCGATTCCTGAAGCGTCTTAACAAGGAGAGAGAACAACCGTCGGGAAGGTCGGCTCACATCAGGACATCATATCAGGACATCGCTCTCTGCGGAGTTCCTCTGCCTGAGGTGGCTTTACGTCTACCTTCAATCACAATTAAAGAATAGTAATGATTATTCAAATTTTAATCAAAGACAGAATTTACTGTACTAAGTATAGACAGAATATACCGTTTAAAATGCTGCACTGTTCTGCTACATGTACCCGTACTCTAAATGAGAAACCATTATTGCAATTACTGTTCTGCTAAATTACATTCTCCATAGATTACTAATGTGTGTGCCTTCTCTTTGTTGGTCTGCAATGTACTCCCTCAAACCTTCAATTGAAGTCGGTCCCCCACTTGTGTTTCCACTTCTTACAACGTCGACTCCAGTAAGTGATCGAGTTAGGTTAGCACTGTGTGCTGGTACAAGAGAGTCAAATTCAGTGTTTTGTTACGTCCTTAATAACGCCATTTTTACGGGAATAGTAATGAACAGGATACTTGGCATTCGGAGGTAAAAGAATACAATAGAACTAGATGATGCACAAACCCTTGCGAAGTTAGCCAACATCCCTTTAGCGAACTGACTACAAAGCAATTCCACGTAAACTTCAAATTGTCAACATATTTCCTACGCATCAGACAATGACACCCAGCTCAAACTGATACCATCGGTTAGGCTACACCAGAAATACAAATAATAAAATTCTCACATTTAAAAATACAATGAAGTACGGGTAAGAAATATATATTTAATACTCTCGAGAGTGATGAAATAAGCAAAGCACTCCGTCTTCAGGCCACAAGTGGCCCATCGGGACCATCCGAGCGCCGTGTCATCCGCAGTTGAGGATGCGGATAGGAGGGGCGTGTGGTCAGCACACCGCTCTCCCGGTCGTGGTGATAGTTTTCTTTGACCGGAGCCGCTACTATTCGGTCGAGTAGCTCCTCAATTGGCATCACGATGCTGAGTGCACCCCGAAAAATGGCAACAGCGCATGGCGGCCTGGATGGTGACCCATCCAAGTGCCGGCCCCGCCCGACATCGCTTAACTTCGGTGATCTCACGGGAACCGGTCTATCCACTGCGGCAAGGCCGTTGCCAGAGTGATGAAATGGTAAATATTATTGTTTCTATTAACTATAACTTGTTCAACATTATCACAGAATGATTAATTAATTAGTGATTAGCCCTCATTTTTAGGTGTTCGAAAGGTGTTTAAAGATGTGTACCTGCGAAATTAATTTAATGTTGAGCCATTCAGTGCTGTATTTCAGCCACGTTACAATACTACAGCACCAAAAATCGGAAGGCTACCTTGTAAGCATCAGCACTAACATTGCAATTTGCATTTTTTTACATCACATCCACAGATTTCATTACAATACGATATATTCACAGGATTAGCTTAAATAATTGGCCATACACTGTAGCAAACTATGAAAAATAACACACAAAATTACGATCCATGCCGTTTAAGTTTCCGTCCCTCACACCACATATTTCGCTTATTCCTCTCCCTCGTCTCTTATCATCCTTTTGATAGTTACTGGTGACTCGTTTTCGTTCGTCGTTCGGCGATGCACTAAAGTCACTAAAATGCGATAAATTCGAGCGCGACATACGACCGTCTCATTCCGTTTCAGTACACTATGATACATTTTTCAATAGGTCTTCAGGAGATGAGATTGATTACCGAATAAAAATATAAGGTGCTATTGAATTTCAAAAAGAGGAACTGGTGTTTAATTCTTAGTATTGACAACGTTACATATTTTGATACATACTCCACCAGCAGTTACAAAGTGAATATTAGAGGATATTTTGTACCACTTCTGAACTTTACCTTATGTGTTCCACCTGCAAAGAGATTAAGGCAGGAAATAGCAATCTGTATATCTCTGACGAACCGTAATGTCTCCTCTTTCGTCCTTACAACATTCACGTAAGATATTCGTTGGAAGCTGTAGAAGTCATTGAGACCATGTCACCCGATGAGATCCAAAAAGAGCAGGACGGTTAGTATATAACATTCTGTCGACAACGAAGTCATTAGAGATGGAGCACAAACTCGGATTTTTGTAACAATCGGGAAGGAAAACGGCCCTTTCAAAGGAACCAGCTCAGCGTTTGTCTTAAGCTATTTAGGATAATCACGGGAAACCTAAATTTTTATATAGCTGGACGCGGATCCGAATCGTCATCCTCCCGAATGTGAGTCCAGCGTGTTAACCACTATGCCATCTCGCTCGGTAGATATAACGCGACGTTGACAACTCATAATGACCACGCATCGTGTTTTGGCATAGTCATTATTGTTGCATCACATATATCTCACATTTTTCATCACAAATTTTGGGGTCTCATGGCCCCAGTGCCATCGACAAAAGTTACAGAGCGCCTTCGAATCTACTGTTTGTTTGTTTATTTGCAACATGCTCCATTACAATTTTTTGTAATATGACATATGTGTATGTGCGTGTGTGACTGCGTAGTGTAATGTTTTGTATTGTGTAATGGTGATGAGAGAAGGGAGAGGCTGAAACCCGTTGCCGCACATAGCCTACTTCTTGCGAATAAGCGGCCTCCAAGCTTAACTTCCCATTCCGGCGGACGGATCACCATTAACAGTGTCACGTATCCTCACTTCGCGAGACACTGCGGAGAGATTCGGTATTTAAACCCACCTCTCCTCCCACTGGGGGTCAAATATTGGCAGTGAAAATTTTTTCTGTCACTAAGATTCGAACTCGTCTACCTCCAGATAGGATGCCACCACATAAACATGCGTTAGCGACCGTGGCCACGGAGGTGAGTTTCGAGTCAATTTTACATTATCTTATATGTAATAAGCAGCTGAATTAAATTAATGGAATGGTCCGGTGTCTAACTTACTGGACTGATGTCGGATATTATGCCGGCATTCGACGTAACAGTTGAGTAAAGGATGGGCTAGAAGAGACAGATATTCACTTTGTGAATGCAGTCAGACCACTCGTGTGGGACGTTTCATATTGAAATGTATACCTTTGTTGTGGAAATACTTTGAGACTCTCATCATCTACGCTCGGAAATACTGTCTTCAGGCGAGTGAGCTTAAAAAGACGAATTTTTTGTCCAGTCTTTAAAAACACACTGGTTTGCTGGGGATAAAACCACTTTGAATGGTTTGAAAGATTAGTTGACCACTGATAGAAAAATGCATGGCGGCAGTGTGTCTGGCAAATATTTGTAGACGGACTGGGTAATTATAATTAAACTGATGGTGTTCCGAGTGTTGCAGTGTGCATCACGGGACGCTGAAAAGTTGTAGGTATGATCACTAAACGGTTCCCTCGTGGAGTATGCTGAAAAAAAAATAGTAATTCCACTTTCTGCGGCCAAGTGAAAATAAGGCGCTGTAAGCAGTCATAATGTGGGTGCAGGAAAGTTGGAAGAACAATCAAACACATGATAGCTGCGGTTCTGGCACGTTTATTAGGATATGGTCACAAGTTACAACACATGTTAAATATGAACATCTGCAGCCGTAACACAGTTGTTCGCAACATATTCGGTGTAATCAGAGCGATATGTCGTTGTATGCTGTCCTTCAGATCAGGAAAAGTCCGGATACATCCTTGACAGCCACTAACTCTCAGATATTCCCACAGCCAGAAGTCACATCGATTTAGGTCAGGGGATTTGCAAGGCTATACATTTTGAAATTGCCTAGGGATGATGCGGTCGTTACCCAAGGTTTCTCGAAGCAAATATTTCACCTGGCAAACGACATTGGTGTCGCCTCATCTTGCATGAAAATCATGGTGTGGGCACAGTTACATTCTTACAGAACTGAAATCACTTGTTGAACAAGGAGCTCCTTATAACGTGCAGATGTCACTTTACACGTAAGAGAGCACCGAGTTGTCATCGCCTCGAAGCGAAAGGAACCGAGACTGAAGGACGTTGTGAAACCACATCATACAGTCAAATAATCTGAGTGTAGTCGATGTTACCGCACAACATGTGTCGAAGTAAAACCACATAAATGACAGTTCTGTGCATCCAGGCCACCGTGCAGGGTAAAATGTGCCTCGCCCATTAAATAATATTTTCCGGCCATGTGTCATCCGTGCATGCCAAAAAACGAAGGGCAAAGTCATCGCGTCGTAGCCTATCTTAGGGTTTCATCTGGTGTATATTCTGGATCTTATAGGGATATTAGCGTAAAATGCGCAGCAAAATGTTTTTAACTGTTGATCAGGTGCGAGACTACTATCATGACGTAGCTCGAGCGCTGGTTGCAGAATCTGAGCCATGTGCTGCACAGTCCACTGTAGCTGCAGAAACTTCATCAACAACTATCAAGGGAATGGGCTGCCTCCCTCTCGCCGGTGCAACACCTTTGATCATATTCTTTAGCCTATTTATTGACACGGGGCCTCCTTGTAGCTGTCTCTGTCGGCGATATTCCCGCAATGCAGCTCTGCTATTGCTACCGTTCTGATTAAACAACTTTACCAGCAATGCACGGTCTATATTCTCAGTAGCCATTGTGTTTCGTGAGGAATTCTTCAGCCCTCGTAATGCTTTACACCAACGGCTACTTCACAAAAGAAATCAAAATGCGTCGCCAAGCGACATACAGCAAACTGTCGTCAAACAGGAAACATTTCACATGCTGACCCTCTTCAGCACTATATAATCAGCTGGTGACAGGAAGTGAAACTATTATTTTTTCAGCATACTCCACGACCGTATCGATCAATGAATATACGAGGGCTGTCCAGAAAGTAAGTTACGATCGGTCGCGAAATGGAAAAGACTATGAAAATCCGATAAAGCTTTGCAAAGATGTGTTGGGCAGTGTCTCTAGTATGACCCTAGGTGGAATTATGTCGCTCTTTTCATTCCTGAGCTCTTAGTGAGCGCGTAAAGATGTTATAGAAAATAGTGTCTCCCGCGAAGTACGAGGGCCTGGTGAGAATTTTCCCCTGAAGCTATGCAACCAACGTTACATAACTGTCGTGCGGTTTCTTCTTCAAGACAATTCTCAGCGTCATTCTGCAGGGGAAATGAAGATGTTCCTGCATCGTTTCAATTGGAAATGTTTGGTTACCCACAATACAGCCCGTAACTGTCTCCCACTGAGTTTCATATCTGCTCAAACGAACCGCTGGCTATGAAGACAACATTTTGGCACAGACAACGAGCTTTAGGCCAGCGTAGAGAATTGGCGGAAAGCACTGGCGGCTGCCTTCTTTGATGAGGGTATTGGAAAGTTGGTACAACGCTACGACGAATGTCTGAGTCAGAATGGCGACTACGTAGAGAAGTAGCTGAAAGGTGTAGCTAACTGTTACAAATGAAACATTTCTGATTTTTACTGCGATTTTCATTTCGCGATCAATCGTAACTTACTTTTTGGACAGCCCTCGTACCTTCGATATTGCAGAGCAACACTAGGAACACCGTCATTTTAGTTATAACTATGCGGTACATGAAGTGGGTCCAAGTTGTAAGCAGCCTTCGTATCCACCTGCGTAATTTACAGCTCATCTGTAGTCGCATCTGTGCCATTGTGCAACTGCACGCAGAAATAACGTTGGCACGAGCTGTCATCAGGCCGCCAGATAACCGGCAATCATGCTTTCTGCTCTCTGTAGTGTGGTGTACTGCTGTGTACTGTAGCACAGTTCGACATTTCCTCAGCTGAATATGTGTACTCTTGTCACCAAATAAAACGCAATGAACTAAAATACATGCTACTTCAGTAGTATATCACAAGCACTGTACATCGTTGATTTCTCTTGTTAGAAGAGAAAACACATGTGTCAGGTGTTTACGTCCAACATGAAGGTATGCAAATAACACTACATTACGACTTGGTCGGTTGGTGGGTTTCACCAACCAAAGTATATTATCAGTCACTTCGCCAGTCTCTTTCCCACAATGATGCATGATCCGTTCCTCAGCAGTGTGGTCATGGTATATAAAAGGACTTCGCATGGAGCCACCGTGTGTACTATGCAGCTTGATACATGGCAGTCTATTGCCATACAGATGCTGCTCACGTACGAATCTCATTTGAATTTATAATCATTATTATCTCGACTTAATTCCTGTAAATTATTGAAACAGTTAATGATTGTAATGGATAGCATCGTGATTGCCAGACGTAAGCCATTTGCCTCTACAATAATTTATTCACTTTACAGGTCGAGGTTTTGCGTGTAATTTTTTCTGTAGTTCAGTTGAGTGCATGGTGAACCAAGCTAGGGGTGCTGGACGTCTTTCCGGAGGACCGTGTAAGCAGCAGGGCATTATTGTCAGTTCCTGCGTGGCCTGACACTTCGTAGCGCTTTTACATAATGTTCTTCACTCTACGCAATGTGGGTCCCGAGCTTCTTCCAAAGAAATAGGTAACGTGACGCGATGAACACCTGTACTTGGGAGTGAATTGTAGTTTTTACAAGCAGAGGCATCAAGGCGAAACAAACTTCAAAGCAACTTCATTTTCTGCAGAGAATTCCCCTTTCAAGGGCAGCATGTGAGGGGGCAGTCGGTGGTAGATAAACAATCGGCATGTTGTGAGAAGCAGCTGGCTTGCTTTGTGAACAGAAAGTCTTTTCTCTTTGTAGACTGCAGGCTACCTTTCCGTTGCAACTTTATGTGAAGCGGATGACCTCCGACCTAAAAACTTATAAGAGGCCCCCTGATTGGCTAATCTAAATAAACAGCAGAGCAGAGGAAGTGAAGATGACAGTTTTCGAGAAGTGCGTGTGTGGAGCTGAAGTCATTGGGTGGAACATCAAACTGGCAGAAGATTGGGAGAGTGTTGCTTAAGAAATGCAAGTTCAGGTGCGTTACGATTGGTTAATGTTGCGAAGCGTGTACATGGAGGGCCATGCACTCTGTAGAGCCGGTTTCATTGGTGGTAGCAATTGAATGGCTGGGCAGTAGGCTAAAAGAATTCAACATTGATATAAAAAGGTCTACTTCTGGTCGAGGCACAAGAGAGAACACTTCTGTTTGCAGCACAGTTGAGGATACGTATGGGCGAGATATGAAGGAGGAGACTTAGATTCAGGAGATGGAAATGAAGACTTGACTTAGTGACTTCAGTGAATGTGTCGCAGTCTACGATATATCATAGCACCCATTTCACTTCTTCCGATCATGCATTTAAGAGATCAGTATAGTGAGAGATTGCAGTGCTGGCGAACAGGGTGTGACAATTCAAGTTCATTAGGACTAGCCACATTTTGAAATCCATATCCAAGAGAGTTTGGATACTCATTACGAATCAATCGGAAATATGTTAGTTACATACGTAGTTCTTTTATTCTTCTGGCAGGCATAAGTGATCACTGCACGATCACTATGAATTTACCTTGGCACAAATCGTGTGTGGATTACAGTCTTGTCTCATACACCTGTATTGTTTAACCTTTTTTAAGCTATTTACATGTTATCAATTGATGGTTCTCTTATTCTCTGAATTGCTTGTGATCCAGCTGATCCTGCAATATTCTGTTATTCATTAATGTCAGCTGAGAACTCTGGGAACAGTGATCAATATGCACCAATGTATCATTTCATAGTTAGATGAACACCCCATTCGTTACCTTTTTTGAGGTACAGCACTCTTTTCTCGTGTTTGCTAGGACCATTTCTGTCCAGTTACTTGTCCATTACCTTTTTTCTTATATGCAAGTGAGACCATGGGGAGCGATCTGACTGTCGGCCAGTACAGCCGATACTGATCATTCTGACATGCAAAGGGCAATGTTGGAGGCTCAGCTGTACTATCACATAAAAAAATAGCGACCCTACAAAGATCTCAACTACCATGATCATTCTGACATATCGTTAGAACATATAACAGAAAATATATAATACTGTACAGATTCATTGGTTGAAATTTTGATTTACTTGAATATTTAGCGTCAGTGAGCAGGAGTTTTCAATGAATTCCAATCATAGCTTTAATAAAGAGTAGAGATGTGGGAATAATTTTAGTTAAGTTGCTTGTGCACCTACTTTTCTTGCAGCATTTTTGATCCTATGGTGGTTTGTATTGATCCATCTTGTTTTGGTGAATGGTGTTGAAATCTACGTTGTACTTTTAAAAGGGTCATTTATTTGGTAATTGTGGAGATTTCTAATGTCATTTTGTACATGGGGAACAGAATTATGTACGTGGGCGCAAGTGAACAGTGTAGTTTGAATGAGTAATTGAATGAGTCTGTAATTTGGAAAGAGTAGATAGCGGGTTCAATATGGAGAGTGAGCAAGAAATGAGTCTATATGGTAGTTTTAGAGAACTGCAGAACATATAGAATATCGACAATGTGGAGGCCGGTATGACAAGTACACAAAACAGTGAGGACAATTTAGGAGCTGTCTCAGCAATGAACAGGACAGTAGGGTAGTTTCACAGTTGACTACAGAGCCCACCTCTATAGTCGGCAATGAAGTGGCACCCTGCAACTTAGTTTAATAGTCTAATCCATCTGCACCTGCTGCACCTGAGCAGTCTGCCCTGAAATTATTTTTAGAAGATATGAACAAAGAAAATAAGGATTGATAAAACAGAATGATGACTGAGACAAAAATCATGAAGAGGGTAACAAAATGAATGATGAACATTTTACATACATAGATAAAAAATTGATTTACTTATTAAAGAGAATCTTGAATGAGTTTGTACATAGCAGGACAAAGTGCTGGAACAAATAAAAGTCATTAAGAGAGAGCAAGTCACCAAGTCGAATAACCTGGGCAGTGAGTGTCTTTATTAGAAGAAGAGGCAACATTACATTATGATAAGATGAGCAGTGTGACAGAGCAGGCCAGATTAATAGCAACCACGGTATAACAGAAATCATTGCATTGCGATGCACAGCCTCAAAGTACCGTTCCAGTCAATATAAGAGAACACAAGGACGTAAATAACATATTACATTTCAGGAGAAATGCAGGTGGGTATTAATGGGCTGAACTGAGAAGCTCCGCTTCAGCTGCAATGCGATAAGGGCCACTGCAGTAGTTCCAATGACAATGGAAAGGAAGTGAGGTAGAAAACAGACAAGAAGAGGAGGAATTCCGCAATCTGACAGCATTTTTTTACATTATCTGCCCACACTGGAATAAATTACCACGGCAGCGGGAGGTGCAGGCACTTTGTCTTGGTCCAAAAACAGCCACTCTTCCGCGACCCATCGAACATGTGTCTAAACACCTGGATTGGTCAGTTCCAGGGGCCGCTACTTACGTCTTGGTCTGATGCGTTGAGAATTAATTTTTTTGTCCACACCTCTGTGATGAATCCATAGTTCTATGTGATTGACTGCAGGATACTTGAAAACTTATGACCATTTCAGGCGTGCACTTCCAGAATAATGTTAGTTTAAAGCGAATTAGGATCAAGTAAAACTGGGGCCCTAACAAAGGAAACACGTGGAAACTGAAGGTGCGAGAACTCGATTCAACATATCAAGGAAATGGTTCGTCATAATCAGTTCTTGAAAGAGCCATATTATCTAAATGAGCTAATACGAATTTGTCTGACGAAGTTGCCTTATCAACTCCAGCATGAAATTACTATACTGAGAAGAAGCATCCAGGATGTGAGAGCATTTCAAAATTTACTACAAGAACTAGGTTATGAGCGCGTTACAGAGATAAGAGACCCATGCATTTTGTACAAAATAATTTTCCTGCCAGAAAGACAAGAGGCAGCCGTCGACGCAGATTGGTAATCTGAGGAACAGGCGGACGTAGCGAGGATGCTGGTCACCACATTATAGAACAGACGAGCAGTGATGCAATGGAAGAAGGGACAATAGTAAATTTCGAGACTGAGCAGAGTCAGTAGAGATTCTCAACCCTACTCCACAAAATAATCGGTAGAACAATTTAAGGAATGACAGGCTCAAAACTGACTAGCGACAAGGGCTCTGGATTTGACCAGAGAAACCATAAGTCTATGTGGAGTCTTGCTTATTGACTGTCACCAACTTCGGAAAACTTTAGCAAAATAAATGGTTCAAATGGCTCTGAGCATTATGGACTTAACTTCTAAGGTCATCAGTCCCCTAGAACTTAGAACTACTTACACCTAACTAACGTAAGGACATCACACGTCCATGCCCGAGGTAGGATTCGAACCTGCGACCGTAGCGGTCGCGCGGTTCCAGACTGTAGCGCCTTTAACCGCTTGGTCACCCCAGCCGGCTTTAGCACAATAGGACGATAAAAATGTGACTTTCGCCTATCCGATAATTAATGTAAATATGTGAGGTAGTATAATACATAAGTACTAGACTCGGGGAGTTAGGTTTCCGTGCTTGATAAAGAGACAGGTGACAAGGAGAAGCGATGGCTAGTGTTTAAAATCCATGGTGCTGTGAGACGCAAAAGTGCCAAAATAAAGGAACAAGTGAGAGTTGATTTTGAATGCCAGTGACACATGGTCAGTGCGAACTTTTTAGTTCTTCAGAATCTTGTTGAGAAAGTAATCTGAGGATTTGACTTCTTAAAGCACTATAAAATAATTTAGGGCCTCATGGAAAGGTTTGCTGTAGTAAGGATGAATGATCAGGAGGTGAAGTTAAAGTTAAAAGACAATTCAGAGAAATCAAGAAAAGGGAGACTCGGTGGACTAGAAGTCTTGGTCACTAATGTAACGATTTCAGAAGGAGCGACCAGGAATTGGAATCTCTGCCATTTGCCTTTATGGCCAATGAGAATAATGAGGTTGACTGGTGGAGAGATACAAGCAATGGCGAAGCAGGATCAAAGTAGGGTGGCAGTTGTGCACTTGAGAAACCACCAGTCTCTGTGGCGGATGTGACTAGAAATTCAGACTATCAAAGTGAGAGAGAAGAAGATGAAGATTAGTACAAAGGTGCTAGCAAATACCGGGGAGACGTGGTACCAGTAAGATGGAAGACGGAGACACTGAATATGTGGGGTTTAACGTCTTTGAAAACAGCAGTCCAAATTTCGAAATCTACAATAAGAGGGATTCTGTTGATGCTCCAGACAAGATGCAGATGATAAGGACGTTTGCAACGAAGAACAGGACAGTGATTGTGAGGACGACTTGTGGAGTAATTACGTAATAAATATAAAAAAGCCGTAAGCTATTAGATAATATACAATTTATTTTATAGACCTGTGAAATAAATTGGAGACGAACTTGCAGCTGACATTTGATATTTACTACATACATATTGGTTGCTGTCCAGCCATCCAACATAGCAAGAATGAATACAGCTACGGTTGTGATAATTTGGTTGAGGAAGGATCAGAGTGGATGGTCACTGAAAATCGGCCATGTTAGAGAATGTGTTATATGGTTGAGAATAGTATTTTTCCGCTTATATAGATTTAATCTAGAGGTTTGGGAGTTTGTGTGAAATGAGCAAGTATTAAAGGGAATGTGCATAGGTATTGGTTTAACAACCGCAACGATAGAAGGGATGAGAAGATGAGATAATAAATTTGCTGTCGGGGACAAGGTACATTTGAGATGGACGCTTGAAGACGAGTGGATATCTATACGATAAATTTGTCCTTACTGGGTAGAAACAGTAGTACACGATAATGTTGTCGAACTTTAGACCCTACGAAGTTATAAGTCGAAAGGGAAGCGACATATCACAGACACTAAGAAATCCAAAGAATAAAAGTAATATCGATTTCTAGAGACACACCGAGCGAGGTGGCGCAGTGGTTAGCACACTGGACTCGCATTCGGGAGGACGACGGTTCAATCCCGTCTCTGGCCATCCTGATTTAGGTTTTCCGTGATTTCCCTAAAATCGCTTCAGGCAAATGCCGGGATGGTTCCTTTGAAAGGGCACGGCCGATTTCCTTCCCCATCCTTCCCTCATCCGAGCTTGCGCTCCGTCTCTAATGACCTCGTTGTCGACGGGACGTTAAACACTAATCTCCTCATCCTCTAGAGACACAGCAACCTGTCTGCAGTAATGAATGAATATGTCTGAATGAAATATCGTTTTAGCAGGAATCTTGAGTTTATGTGAGTAATATTTTCTGGTTGGGGAATTAATTTGATTATAGTTTGGTTCATTTTTGGATACCGTGTGGTCGATAATAGAAAAAGAAACGTTATACTAGCCACTGATGGAGAGTATCCAAAGTTATGATGATGTGTACATGCTATACCGTCTTTTGATATACTTTAGGTGATGTGAGGATTATTGAGGCTGTTTTTGAGGCCACAAGTGAGTATTATGAAGAAAGACTTCCTTCCTGCAGGTGACACCACTAACGAGGCTGACCGTGGGCTGCATCATACTATTAGCGATGCTGCACCTCTACTGCTCCAAGGGTGTGAACGCCTTGCAGGAGCGGCCATGACGTGAGCAGTACGTTTCACCTGAAGGATGGCTTTGTCTTAAGGAATCACAAGTGAATGTTGAGATGAGATTATAGTGCATGGGACGTAACATACGAGGTGTGAAAGGTGGATGAAGCTTTCTTGGAACAGGCGATGCATCTCTGGTGCAGCGGTCTCCGGTAAATATTAAAGCAAGCTGTGGAATTGGCGCCACAGCAGCGAGAATGGATACATGCAGGAGATAGACCGCTGTAACAGCGGACGCCGATGACATCCTGGAGCTCAGTGACACGCCAGTACAGGTGCAGATAGAGACGGAGGGTACCACAAGTCTGAGAGAATAGCACACCAACCAACCAGTGACTGGAACAAGGAGTATTGAATAGTACCAAAACGATTTTTCTGGAGTCATCTGTCTTTTGACTACTATGACGTGGTGTGCCACAAGTTCCTCCCGTGTGCCAAACTTCTCATCTCAGAGTAGCACTTGCAACCCATATCCTCAATTATGTGCCGCAAGTATGGCAACCTCTGCCTTGCACCACTGTTTTTACCCTCTACAGCTCCTTCTAGTACCATTGAAGTTATTCCCAGGTGTCCTATCATCCGATCCCTTCTTCTTGTCAGTGTTTTCCACATATTCCGTTCCTGGACGATTCTGCAGAGAATCTCCACATTCCTTATCAGTCCACCTAGTTTTCAACTTTCTTTCTGTAGCACCACATCTCAGAAGCTTCGATTCCGTCCTGTTCCGGTTTTCCACAGTCCATATTTCACTACCATACAATAATGTGCTCCAAACGTACATTCTCAGAAATTTCTTCCTCAAATTAAGGCCCATGTTTGGTATTAGTAGACTTCTCTTGGCCGGGAGTGCCCTTTTTGCCAGTGCAAGTCTGCTTTTTATGTCCTCCTTGCTAAACCCGTCATGGTTTTTTTCTTCCAAAATGCTAGGGGTTTCAAAACAGAGCTGGGGAATTATGTCCGAACGATCACAAGTGATCTGGAGCAGTAATGGAGTATAACACTGGGCCAGTTAGTCCTGTTGGATAGGCAGATAGTATAAGAGATGCATACATTGAGGTATATGAGTTACAGGAAGCCATCTACCATGTGATACATGGTCTGTTGAGATCTACCTCGTTGACACCAAGACAATTTCTGGTCGGCTTACATAAGGTGAAGGAGAAGCAGCTAGCTATATTAGAGTTAATTGTGCTTAACTTAACTCCGCTAGAACAGGCCATGAAGGCCCGACGGTACCGTCAGACCGCCGTATCATCCTCAGCCTAGAGGCGTCACTGGATGCCGATATGGAGGCAACGAGACCGGAGCCGCTACTTCTCATTCAAGTAACTCCTCAGATTGCCTCACAAGGGCTGAGTGCAACCCGCTTGCCAACAGTACTCGACAGACTGAATGGTCAGCCATCTAAGTGCTAGGCCAGGCCAATAGCACTTAAATTTGGCGATCTGACGGGAACCGTTGTTATCACTGCGGCAAGGCCGTTGGAGCGTCAACTACAGCTGAGCAGTTGGTAGCCGGGAGTGCGTCCCGGTGCCCGCACGATAATGTGCTGCCAGAGGAAGAAATCCTATCACTTTACCACCTTGTGTCAGTACGGGTCAGTACGAACTGCATCTTTATGTGTGTGTTTATACAGTTTCCAGTAAAAGGTAACATTTCCCGTTACGAATGTTATACAATTCACCAATAACCAACAAAGTGAGAGCATTGGCAAAGTTTTTGCAAATCACGAGTAAGGAAATGCTACTGTATATGACGGGAGAGAAAATGCCATCCGTGCACTAATGTCAGACGACGAACTGCGAAACTGCTACCGGGGACAAGTCGCGATATGCCCATCAGAATGATTCAGACCACCGCAGGGACGTGAGAAATGGAATTATTTTCATGAAGCAGGGGAGTCGAAGTACGTCTGTCGGACATCCTTGCACCGTAGCTATATTTATAGAAAGCAGATCCACAATGGGTATATTCCAAATATGACCCAGGGGTCATTACCGCGTATTGCTATGAGCGAGGGCGACATTGGGGTGCAAAATGGTTAGATCTGCAAAGCAGCAGTATGGTATGATGCATGATACTTTGGGGTCAACGATTTGGCTACGAGTAAGCGTAACAGCGGCTACAAAACTGATCCGAACACATCCAGTGCTGCACTTTTCTGACAAACATTTGGGTTAGGCTGCAAATGACAGATGAATCGCAGTACAATGGTAATGTTGTGAGTTGCACATTAAGCCAACCATACTGTGAAATGTCCATGACTGCACAAGTTCGGCATTCAACATTCGTGGCACTGTTAGTTAGGTACGCCCATCTATCACGGCATCGTCGTATCACATCGGATGGGAAAGCCCGGTTTTAATTGTCGTGAGACCAAAAATCGCATAAAAAACGGCAGTAAAATTGATTTCAATTGTCCTGAGGCCAATAACCTCATGAAAAGCAACAATCATATCGGTCCTTAACTGTAGTGGACTGGCTCAAGACATGTTCAATGTCTTGTCGTCCGTTTTCTGTTACGAGTTGAGAAACAGTATGTCCCACATCAGATCGGAATGTCTCAGGGGTCACTTTCTGAATGTGTTGCGCAATACCTGCCTTCCTATGTTGTTAGTCGCAGCACTGAACACAGCATCTTCCAGATAATCCCACATACAGAAGTCACACAGATTAAGATCAGGTGGTCTTGATGGCCGGGCAGTAACGAAATTATGGCTGATGTTGTTGTTGTTATCGTCTTCAGTCCAGAGACTGGTTTGATGCAGCTCTCCATGATACTCTATCCTGTACAAGCTTCAACATCTCCAAGTAACGACTGCAACCTACATCCTTCTGAATCTGCTTGGTGTGTTCATCTGTTGGTCTCCCTCTACAATTTTTACACTCCACGCTGCTCTCCAATTCTATATTGGTCATCCCTTGATGCCTCAGAACATGTCCTACCAGCCGATCCCTTCTTCCAGTCAAGTTGTGCCGCAAATTCCTTTTCTCCCCAATTCTGTTCAGTACCGCTTCACTAGTTACGTGATCTCCCCACCTACCTTCAGTATTCCTCTGTGGCACCACATTTCGAAAGCTTCTACTCTATTGTTTTCTGTAATTCCATCAGTTCCAAATGACCTCTGCAGGAACTACGTCACTGGGTCTGCAATGTGTGGAGTAGTGCCATCTTCCATAAAAGTAATCCTACCCAGATATACACGCTGCTGGAGTGACGTTGGTTTTAAAAAGACTCTTATAGCGTTTACTAGTGACAACAAGGGTGACAGGCCCCGCACGACACATCTCCCTGAAAAATGTGGACCTACAGTAAACGTCGTCAGCAACTCCTATGTGCCCATAGAGCCATCTCAAGAGTGGGAAGCAGATACGACAGCGTGTTTCGACAACTCAGGATATTCATTACGGTCAAATTATAACCTGGTAGGAAGTTACAGAGGCTTAGACTTGTCATGTGACACCACGCACGAGATTTTCGCGCCAGTTATGGTGATATGAAGATAGGACAGCACAACAACCAGACCCCGCGAGGAGAAAATATCCGACCCGGCCAGGAATCGAAACTGGGCCCATTTGGTTAGCAATCTGTCGCGCTGATCCCGCAGCTACTTTTTCCCTTTTTTATTTTCCTTACTTTTTTCTCTTAAAATGTATCCTCCAGTGAGTAGGGAACCAGCAGCCAAAGCAGCCCCCACTTTACAGGCGACCATGTTACCTCAAAGCTTTTTTCCTTTTTTTTAGTTTTGTGCCAGAACGGCATTCGAATTCGGTTTCCCTGCTGGCTAGGCAGATGCTCTGACCATGCTCTAATCATCTAGCTGTCCTTCCTTTTTTTTTATCTGCGGGAATGAACGGACATAGTTTCAGGATAGGTGGAGACAAGGTGGGCAGAGGTCGAAACACAGGGCCAGACCACCCTCTACCCCTCTCCCATCCCCACCTGCCACTGTGCTGGTCCCTCACATGGACTTGGTACTAGTGTCGTTTTTTTATTTCACTTTTTTATTTTATTCTTTTACATTTTCTTAAATTTCTTCTTCATTTTTGTCGTTATTCGTTGTCTCATAAGAAAACTTGACAGACAAAAATTCCACAATTCCTAGACTCAAAGGAAACAAATTTTTTCTCTAGGAAGAACACAACGAGAGAAGGGTCCAGAGAAAAAAAAAAAAAAAAAAAAAAACGCTGTCCAATTGCTTGACGATTAAAGACAAGGTGGAACGTATTTTCAAATAAAACGCGATAACGTGGAATCCTCTGCCACTTACAATGAGAATTCACCACATATTGGCGAAGAAACAAGGGCGGCGGGATCGTTGACACATGCGGCTACATAGTGGGCGTAATATCCGAGGAGCCATACTGTAATTGGATGACAAGAGCGAGTGACGTGCTCGGGGTTGTAGGACGTGGCTGGGTAGAAGAAGGTGGCTGTTTTTAGCAATCTTCCTCTTTATTGTTGGTTCTTCCAATACATTTTCCGGTAGCTCAGCCCCACCGCTCGTGTCGTGGTGGAGATGTGCTGATGCAGGCGGTCTGGGGAACGCGACGCCGCACTAGGTCAGCGACTGCGTAGGCGGTGGGAGGTTAGCAGCACGAGACCGGACCCAGCTCACCTCCTGCAGACGTGGCAGCTCGTGACAACGCTAGGAGTCGGCAGTGCAGCAGCAGGCAACGCCCCCCGCTGGCTAGTCCTCGGGGACAGCGTCACTGATGACGACAAGGTGACAGTGACCGAACGCCCAATCGGTCGAACCGAATGCCGATGCCCACCTCTGATGCCCTTAAATAGTGCAGACCGCTGCTGAATCCGCCGGTTACGCGGCGGCGTGTTTATTAGAAGGTTCTCGATGAGTTGGCTAACGCAACCGCGCCACACGCGGCCCGCGCCTGTGTAATTCTGCTAATGGTGTGTTCTGATGGCTACCGCGCACCTACACACATACCGACGCTCGTTGCAAAACTGTGTCACCTGCATAACGCGCTGGCTGGCGTTCGTCCGCTGTTTGCCGTCAGGCTGGCGCATCGCGCACTGAAACACACTAAATCACAATTTCGCACCGTATTTCCTCATACGAAAAGAATTCGTCCCCGAATTCAACCTAAAACGCAAAACAAGTACAGTTCACTTCACAAACACCACAAAATGCGATTGATTCACTATTTACACTGTGTTCATTCACTTCTATCTTCAGTCTAATCTTTGTCCATAAATATCAATCAGTGTTCTGCTGCAGTGCCTCACAACTGTGATTTTGTCTGGATCCTTAGGTTAAAGGTTGGAAGGGGGGGGGGGGGGGGGGGATTTGGACTACCTTCCTCTTGAGCCGATAGTACACTAATCCTTCGACAAAGATAAAAATACTGGTGGCGGTGGTTGATGATCCAATAAATAGTAAGATTGGTTACGCTCATTACGGTACTCATGCACTCATTGAAAAAGATGTTCCATAGTTATACGTCCATCCTGAGCTCCTAGCATCCGGTCCAAAGAGGCGAGCAAAGTCGGGTCTAATGTGCTGTTCAAAAGAGTGAGATTTTCTTTCGTGACGAATTGCACCGGTTGGTTGGGTACATAGATCAACGTGCATGTTATGTTCATGATTGTAGCTCCAGTAATCACGGCTGATAAACGGAAAGTTGGCCCTGAAAAGTCACACTGTGTCCGTTAATTAACAGTCCTGCCCCTGCAATTCTATTCTTTGAGTACTCCCTTGTTTACCATGCTCGTAACAAACGCAAATAACGACTGTGTTTTCCATTACTGAAAATACCCAATGTGGACCCACTTGTTGAAAGAACTGTACCGTGCCTGCTATAATTTCCTTAGGGCACTCTGCGACTGGTTCTTGAGAGCGGAATAGAGAATACTCACAAGATTTGGGAACAGTGTGTAGTAATTTCGTGGGGCAGATGGTAACAGGACCTGTTCGACAACACAGCAAGTCTTGTGCAGTGAGGAACGCATGAGCTTGTCTGTTACATGCCACTAACAGTATTTCCTGTACGGTTAATTGTATGAATTTCTGCAAAATTTTCCATTTCACTGAATACGTATGCAAGAAGTAACATTCAAATTTACAATCCTTACATGTTAATGGTACTATGATATGAATTCTCAGCGGGGTACCTGTCCGCATACTGGTAACAGTGGTCATTTTGTAGTACAGAGATAAGTGTTCGTCTGTTAATGTCGTCAGTAGCTCCAGGGATGCGGGAACTTCAGATTGAACTTTCCGTAATCCTTCCCAAAGTTGTTCCGAAGGTAACAGTACCGTGGTTAGGTGCCTGCGCATTGCATGCAACGAAGCCTCCTGTAGTTCCGTGGCTCCTATACGTGCTTCCGTAATACTATCAGGAAGAAAACGGAACAGCTTAGCGATTATCAGTGGTGAATCGATGTTATCCAACAGGTACTTGATTATACCCAAGTCGTGATTGGTTGTGTCGGCTGTGGCCTTAATGTGGGACATGAAGGTCGCAGCCATAGCTCGTAATTGACGCGTATTATTAACTACATCTTTATCCAAACTCTGTAATTGGGTTGTGTGAAGATCTAGCATTCTCTGGTCGCTATTCACATTTCCCTGTAACTGCCATAGAGTTTCATTAATACTTTTAATATCTTCCGCGTCAGCGTTCCCGAAAACAGTTTTTAGGATATGGCCACCTGCGTCTAACCATACTCTTTTCCTACGGACGTGCGGGACTAACTCTGCAGTTTGCCGCAACTGAGCTTGTAAGCGTGCAAAAGCTGATCGTGGTAGCTGATATTCCCCCTGTGTGTCATTAAATCTTGACTGATTAGCCACCCTGGAATGAAGTTCATAAATATATCCTCTAATTTACAGATTTCGTCTTCAACCACCCAAATATTACAGTCCACTCTTAAGGTCCATTGATGTCCGGACATAATTACATCCCCTTGTCGTGAGAACAAAACACCACTTGATATAGGACGTACCTTCAAGGCTTCAGCTAAGTTGCAACACAAAACAATCACTACACTGAGAGATAGTGCACACCTTCCCTCTTCCCTCCTCAGCGCAACCCATGACGCTTGAACTGCTGGTCTTATCAAAACGTCACGCCTCAAAAGAAAAACAACTCACATTAGCTCTTCTTTTTTACGCGTGGCCTAAGAGCATAATAGCATGTCTGATCGCTTCCATAATTAACTTGGTTTCCTTGTTTATCTACTCCTTTCTTATTCTTTTTCTTAGATTCATCTTTCTCTCCACTAGTCTTTACTGCAGACAAAGAAGGAAGTTCCTCAAAATTCCCCTTGAAAGGACTAATTCGGCTCACATGCACAATAGTAGGGCGAGTTGGAACCTGTACTTTTACATTCAGCAGCGATGTCATCTCGATCACCTGGAAAGGACCTTGATAACGGGATACAAATTTTTTCGTTTTGCCTTTTGCCTTTTGCCATCATCACCCATTATCCTACATGATATTTGGGTAAAGCCACCTTTGTATTGTGAACTTTGTCCTGTCTCTCTAACGATTTAGTGTTCATTTTTTTTCACCCGCCGCCAGATTGTTTTCAACTTTGTGGATAAATACGTAACAGCCGAAATATCGGTTCCAGGTGGGGTCTTGAGCAATTAAAACGGAGATGACATCTTCCGACCGAACAGTACTTCATACGCACACAATCCTGTACTTTCATGCACTTTTTGAGTTATACGCTGTGATTACAAACGCCAATAGAGTATCCCAATTGTTGTGTTACGAATTTACATAATAACTTAACATCTTAGCTATTGTACGATGAACTCTCTCGGTCCGACCATTAGCCTGCGGGTGTAACGCACTCGTTCTCAATTTCTTTAAATGCAACAACTTGCATAACTGTTTCATCAAATCGGACATAAAGTTTGACCCTTGATCTGTAATTATAGTTTCAGGTGTTCCAAATTTCAATATCCATTGATGTACCCGTGAGCCACTGTTTTAACTCGCTGGTCCAGAATAGCTGTCATAGACACATAGCGCGAAAAATGATCTATTCTTGAGAAAACATAGCGATTACCCGCTGGTGTTTGCACAAACGGTCCCAAGACGTCTACACCCAGTAATTGGAGAGGTCTATCCGCTTCCGGTAGTCGTTGCAACACAATTTTATGATGACTCAATTCTGCCCGATTAGCACACGGAATGCAATTCTTTACTTTCTGATCGAAATCTTGCTTACGCTTTGACCGCCAATAACTCTGTGCTTCCCTCCTTTCCATTGCTCTTCGACCCAAATGACCAGAAAACATTGAATCATGTGCTTTCCTTAAAATTTCGCTTCGCAATTTTTCTGGTACGACTAGGCGTGGACCGTTCCTAGTTTTATGGTACAAAATCCTGTCTTCCATGACGAATTGTCACCTCGAGGTAAATCATTGACAATCTGTGTCGGCGGTTTGTGCCTCCACCCATTCGTTCTCGTTTATTCTTGTGTATTCCATGGCGCATACTTTACGACTCAGACCATCCGCGTTTCCGTGCAATTTACCCGGTCGATGAGTCACTTCAAAATCGTACTCACTAAGACGCAAAGCCCATGTAGTTAATCTACTCGTTGGGTCTTTAAGCCCTAACAACCACTTAAGTGCTGCATGGTCAGTAATCACCTTGAAACGTTGTCTATACAAATAACACCAGAAATAAGTTATTCCGAAAATTAAAGCCAATAACTCCTTCTCGGTTGTTGAGAAATTTTTTTCTGCATTGTTTAGCTGTCTGGATGTATATGCTATCGGGTGTTCCTGCCCATCTGTTTCCTGAGATAATACAATACCCAAAGCAAAATTACTAGAGTCACAAGATAATATAAACTGTATACTAAAATCTGGAAAAGCCAAAACTGGACTAGATGTAAACAAATTTTTTAACTTTTGAAAAGCCTCTTCGCATTCTGCTGACCAGTGAAATTTTGCTCCCTTCAACAACTGCGTGAGGGGGCTTGCAATTTCCACAAATTTTGGAATATACCTCCTGTAAAAATTGGCGAGACCTAAATGAGACTGCAACTATTTTACTTTTGTAGGTGTCGGAAAATTCTATACCGCCTCTACAAGTTTGGGATCCGTGCGGACACCCTTCTGTCCTATAATATGACCTAAATAACGGACTTCTTGCAACAAAAAAATGACATTTTGGCATATGAAGAGGTAACCGCGCTGCTTTCTGTCGATCGAAAATTCGCGCAAACGGCGCACATGTTCTTGCACGTTCTTTGAGAAAACAATTATGTCGTCCAAACATACCAAACACTGATTAGGTTTCAGCCCTCGTAACACGCTATCTAGTAACCGTTGGAAGGTTGCTGCAGCATTTTTGAGTCCGAAAGGTATTCGCCGATACTGAAAATGACCTGTAGGTGTTGAAAAAGCTGTCTTCGGTCTGTCTTCTGGGGCGAACTCCAACTGGTTGCACCCGCTTCGAAGATCCAAGGTCGTCAAGTACCGACACTGACCCAAATTATCCAGAGTTTCAGTGATATTAGGCATTGGGTATGCATCCGATACAGTTTTTTGATTCAGGAAACGATAATCACAACAAAAACGATATGCCTTGCCCCCATCAGGTGATTTTTTACCCACTATTACGACAGGAGCGGACCAGGGACTACTACGGGTTTCTATTATCCCATCCCTAAGCTGTTGATTAATAAATTATTCCATGACAGGCTGTAAACTTTTTGGAACACGATACGGACGTTTATACACCGATGCTTCATTCCCAGTGGGGATGTAATGCTGAACACGGTGTGGCAGGCAGTGGACCATGAGAATTAAATAACTCTTTGTATTCCGTCAAAAGGTTCTCCATGACTTCTCTGTCTTGCCCTTCTAAATGTGCTACTTTACCCGTCAGTGCGGACCAGCTGACAGACTCTCCCGGCATTGTGTAATCTGCTGTTTAATCCTTATCCAGTTCATCTTCCCCTATTATCGCCAGATTCGCTATTATGGTACCCTGTGCTAACTGCACCTATTAAAGGCCAAAATTATCAATACTGACAGGCACAACCTTCTTTCCCTCTATCTCCCACACGTAGGACACGCTACGGCGCGTAAAACACTTCCTTTTAACCAGTGGCTCATTCTCAGACAAAGGCTCAACGACACACAACGAATTTACCGGCAAGCTAGCTCCAACATCTGCCCAGATTATTTTCCCTGTACCCTTCGGTATGGTATCCTCCGAGTTAACCCTAAGGGACCTTGTATGCAGTTTAGTTGGCCCACCCAACGTCTGAGCGGTTCCTTGCGACTGTAATGGTTTTTCGGCCGCCGAACCTAGGCGAAATTGTATTCCGTCCAGTTCTACTGTACGCAATTCCAGGTTAACTTTTGCGTGATGTGCAACCAGGAAATCCAATCCGAATATGACATCATAGCTGCTGCCAACAACTGGAAGAATTTCTACCTTCACCTGGAAGTTCCTCATTTCCGCTCGGAAGTTTAACACTGCTGATCCGAGTAACTTCACTTGTCCCCCAACCACGCCACTTAACGCCCAGCGTGGTGGTTTTAATTCTACTCTACCGAGTACATTTCTACTCGCCACGGATACCTGAGACCTGAGACCCGGTATCCAATAAAAATTTGCACGGTCTGCCCCTCACCAAGTCTGCCACTGATTCCGCACTAGCATTAATCCTTACCGGGGATGTTGCATAGTGAACGCACCACCACACCACCCCCTGCCCCGTTTAACTGAGGGGAGTGAGGCCCACCTTGCGGTTTCCTATCATGTTTCTGCCAGGACCCATTGCCATTACGCTCCTGATGACTCCAACGTCTGCATTTCCTGCACTGCACTTCCTTGCAATCGCGTCTAATGTGGCCCATCTGACCACATCTGAAACATTTTATTTCTGCATTAAACACTACTTTCCTGTCCCGCGTCTTTGTTACTGCTTCAACTTCCTCTAACACCACAGCGATTCCGACTGCCTCATTGAGAGTCTGAGGGAATTCCATCATAATCTTGATGGCTTCATTAACTCTGTCGGAACCCGTTAGCTCATAGGTATTGACATTAATTTTTTTTAAATTCGATCTACAAAAGCTTCTATTGAGTCCTCATTCCTTTGATACATTCTATTCAATTGTTCCCGATAATATCTAAAAGTATTTTTCCTCCGATACTTTTCCAGCAACCCTTTTTTGAATACATCAAATGTCCGAGCATCCCTTAATTCTTCATGGCATGTAACGTACGCTCTGGCGTCACCAGTTACTTTCAACTTAGGCACATGCAAAAGTGTTTCTGCACCGCAGTTCACCAATTTAGCGGCCGTGCTAAGGTTCTCAAAAAAGATCATAACATCCTCCCCAGGTTTTTCCGCGAAAGAGGTGACCAAAGAAGCAGCGTTAGTGTCAAGAATTACTGCATTAACAGGAAACCGTTCCTTGCTCGCTTCTTTAGACCGAGCAAGCTCTATCACTAATTCCAACACTCACTCAAGTAGCTGCTGAATAGCCGCCTCGGCTGACACAGAATGCTTCATCACTACCAGCTATCGAATCAAGACCACAGTAAGCCCAGAAAGAAGAACAGGAAGGGAAGACGGACTATGCTATAGGTTCAGACACAAACGAAAAATTGGCACTTACTTGACATGTTGCAGGAGTTGCTGATCCATAGTTGCCCTTATCAGGTGCCACATATCCTCGATATCCTCGTCGGTTACCAGCCACAATTTCCTCCAAATCCAGGGAGAAGAGCGCTACTGTCAGCAATTGTAACAGGAGTATGTGATGCGCAGGTTGCCCGACTGCCACAACTTGTAATAACATGACCGGAGTGGGTGACATGGTCGGTGTTGTAGGACGTGGCTTGGTAGAAGAAGGTGGCTGTTTTTAGCAATCTTCCTCTTTATTATTGGTTCTTCCAATACATTTTCTGGTAGCTCAGCCCCACCGCTCGTGTCATGGTGGAGACGTGCTGATGCATGCAGTCCGGGGAACGTGACACAGTGCTCAGTCAGTGGTTGCGCAGGCGGTAGGAGGTTAGCAGCACGAGGCCTGCCTCCTGCAGACGTGGCGGCTCGCGTCGACGCCGGGAGTTGCCGGTGCAGCAGCAGGCAACGCCCTCTGCTGGCCAGTCCTCGGGGACAGCGTCACTGATGACGATGAGGTGACAGTGACCGAACGCCCAATCGGTCGAACCGAATGCTGACGCCCACCTCTGATGCCCTTAAATAGTGCAGACCGCTGCTGAATCCGCCGGTTACGCGGCGGCGTGTTTATTAGAAGGTTCTCGATGAGTTAGTTAACGCAACCGTGCCACACGCGGCCCGCGCCTGCGTAATTCTGCTAATGCTGCGTTCTGATGGCTGCCACGCACGTACACACATACTGACGCTCGCTGCAAAACTGTGTCACCTGCATAACGCGCTGGCCGGCCTTCGTCCGGCATCTGCCGTGAGGCTGGCGCATCGAGGACTGAAACACACTAAATCACAATTTCGCACCGTATTTCCTAAAGATAACCTCTTGTCCTATCAATACGATCGAATTAGTTTTGGTCTGTGGGAAAACGGGAAAGTGTGGACACAGAAGAAGATCAACCTTAGAAAGCAGCTTCAGCTGGTCGGGTAATGAAAGCCTGTTGCCGACGAATCCATTGTCAGTGTGCTCGTCCACAAGAGACAGGTCTTTGTGGTAATGTATCAGGTTGATGACATGTGTCGCAAAGACCAGTCGGATTATCACCAATGCCAAGGAGGCGGTCGTTGATTGGGACAGATTGTGAATGACCCTGGACCACAATGAGGTGACCTCCATTGGGAGGACAGGAAGACTATTGTGAAACCACACTGTTTTCCACGATATCAATAGCTCGGCCATTTCAGCTGGTGAGAATGATGATTATTGTCCCCAAAGAGAAAGCAAGGATCTGGTGGTGAGGTGTGTCATTGATAAACTATAGGCTCCTAGGAAATTTATTATTACATAAAATTAACGCATGTGACACCATTTAGTTTTGATCCAACCAACATCTGCAGGGGGAGACGGACTGGCCGGTCGAAGACTAGTAAATAAACGAGATGGAATGAATAGCTCAAGAACTTGTTAAAACGTTAACCCCATAAACAATACTGAAGCCTTTACTTTGTTATTGGTAAGTCCTAGCACTCCAAGGGGTCAGGGCCTCTCTACTACTTCTGCTACTGCTACTGCACAGGTCATGAAGGCCCAAACGTACCTACCGGCCGCCCTGTCATCCTCAGACCACAGGCGTGACTGGATGCGGATATGGAGGGGCATGTGTTGTCAGCACACAGCTCTGCAGGCCAGACGTCAGTTTCCGAGGCTGGAGCCGCTACTTCTCAATCAAGTAGCTCCTTAGTTTGCCTCGCAAGGGCTGAGTGCACCACGCTTGCCAACAGCGCGCGGCACCGAGCAGACCGGATGGTGATCTGACGGAAACCGGTGTTACCACTGCGGCAAGGCCGTTGGCCTCTACCACTTCATACCGGGGTCGAAAAACGAGACTTTTCGTAGGGAACCACCGGATAACTGCATTAATTTGCGCGCCATCATCGGGGGGATCGGGAATATATGTGCAAAGTAACACACTTTACTGGAATTGTAGGACTCTAAGATCTTTACTTTCTTTAAGAAGTCTAAAGTAACAGCGTTATTTTAAGGAACAGCGTTCTTTTCACTATGTATCTCTTAAATTCGATCCGTCACCTCCCTCCAATTGAGCCCAGTCATTTTCATCGGACGGCGATCCACGGTAATCCCCAAAGATTTGTGTGGAACAACCAACGTTGCCGATGGAATGACAATTTGATGGAAAACTCGCAGTGGTAACAGGGTGCGTTTCCGTTCATTAATGGGGGCCCCGGAGAAAGAACAAAAGGAATCCAATATGTCCTTGAGCGATGTTATGTCATCAATATGACATAGCAATAGCATACCATCACCCTCGTACGCCCGCGCCGAGAATGTTTCTCCCAATAACTTCCAGCCACGTAATTGGTCAGCAATACGACGAAGCAGAGATCTAGGGACAAGACAAAAATCTACTTGGAGAGGGAGTTTCCTTGTGGTAAGGTGCGTCGGATTGTGATCTGGGGAGTAAGTTGTCCATTCAACACGACAGATGCTTGAATACCAATAAAAAGATTGGATAATACTCACACGCAGCATGATTAAGACCGGTGGCCTCGAGGACCTGCATCAAGAAACTGTGACTGACCAGATCAAAGACCTTATTAAAATCAATGAAAAGTAAGGCTCCTGAGACAGAAGTGGCTGCAACCACCGAGACAACGTCCCGCTATTTAGTGCAAAAGTCAGGATCGTGCGGCCAGGTACACAGCTTTGTTGAACAGTATTTTCTCTAGCAATATCGACAAACGATAACCGCGCAAGCGACTGTTTTGTAATCGAAATTAAGGAGTGTCACTGGGTGCCATTTATCATTGTATTTTCGTAATTAGATTGATTTTATCAACCTTGAAAGGGGCAGCAATCAGTCCCCCGTATCACTTCATTTATCAATGGGTAATGGAATCACCAATAAGAGGCCAAAAATGGACATAAAATTCCTTAGTAATACCGTCAAGTCCGGGCGATTTTTGCGATAGTGAATCAAAAATAAAGTGATACATATCACTACAAGTAAAGTCACTTAGAAAGTAATTATTTAATGCGGGAGTAACCACGCAATCGAGGAGAGCAGTAAATCCATCAGGGTCAATCGTATCGTAAAGGTCGCAAAGTAATTATAGATCGGTTTGGAAACGTCATATTGGGATGTCAGTGCGTGTCCATCAGTGTGAGTAAGCGCCGTGATTCATGGTCGTTTGCGACGCGTCCGCAACTGGATAAGATGATATAAGGAGGTCAGTTCATCCCGTAGGAAGGAGCGGGATTTTTATTGCACCCTGAGTCGTTCCAGTTGTTGCCTCTTTAACTGAAGATGTTTCGCCTTAACATGACGGACATTCATAATCTGTAAGGGAGCTTGTCTGGCACCGTCATAAAGTTGACGCAATGCGGAACAATAAAATTCCTGTGTCCGACGCAGATTCCTCGGCCTCTTAGCGCCATAATGCACTAACGCTTCCCGGAGCAAATGTTTGGCAATCCCTGACCACCATTCCATAAGAGAAAGATAACGGTCCTGCCGAATGCAAGATCATTCAACAGGGATTTGTTCAACATCCAGGTTATGTGATACGGTTTTACTAGATGCGGTGCAAGATTTAAAGTTACAGCTACGGCACAGTGATAAGTGAAACAAGCGGGTATCACATCTATCGCTAACAGCTGTCCACATAGAATCAGAAAGATAGAAGCGATCGAGTCGGCAGCTGGAAGTAGTTGTAAAATGCGTGTACGTGACGAGAGGGGGATATCGACAGATCCACGCGTCTCGTATTTTCGAAGAACGCACCAAATCTTCTAGTTCATTACTGAAATTAAAATTAAGCGTCTGATCCATAGGTCGCAAAACGCAATTAAAAGCTCCGCCTAACAGAAGTTTCCGCGAAGTTTTACGAAGTAAAGAAACTATATCCTCTTTACAAAAACGGGCACGATCTGTGGAGCGACCAGATCCTGA